>NW_016157108.1:75122-183558 GCF_001687245.7 Rhagoletis zephyria
GACTATCTCATCAACTGGTATGATGCTACTAGTATTTATACTAGTAGATGCTGATGCATAGCCTGACAATTGACATCTCGTAGGACATCGCAATGTTAAAAATACCAGTCGCTAGCATTGAAAAAGGATGGAACGTGAACTAGTTGGGCTGAAACGCAAACCGGTAGAATTCTAGTTCACAACTAGTAGCTTTCCCTGCAGGGTAACAGAGTCGGAAGATCACCATTTAGCTCCCTAATAAAAACATCCAGAGCCCTACGCCGGTGTGCTTCCGTTAATGCCTGGACGGTTTCCCCATGGACGTATTTGTCTGTATTTATAGTGTTGATCATAAGTGACAACTGCTTATTGATTTTAGCATAGAATTCCGAAACTTTTTGGCGACCTTGTGTCATGAGAGTAAGTTGTTGATCCAACGTCCCTATATCCCTGGAATCTGCGTAATGCAGTGACAAAATTTCCTTAATTTTTCGCCAGTCACTCTCAAGAATGTTATGCGACACTAGTTCAGCATCGGCTGCACCCCTAATTTTGCACCTGATGTGCCTCAGAATGGCCCTATAGATTGGTTTATGCCGTACAACCTGGTAGTCATTTAAAACCTGCTCTACGCTATGGACCCAGGAGGAATAATGCTCCCTGGATCCATCGAACACTTGAAGCTCCTTCACGCAGTCTGGCAATTTAGAAACTTCCCTAAGTTCGTCCTCCGTCCGAGGACTTGTCAGTGGCTCTTCCACCGGACGTATTTCCGGGTCCGCGGACTGACTGCGAACCTCCTCTACCTGGAGTTAGAATCGGTGACCAAGAGTTCTCTAGCAGCGAGGCGGTTACAACGCATGCCCTGCCATCTATACTATCTAACGTAAAGAATCACACCACGAGGATAAACTTGGAATATGTCCACGACATCACGATGAAGAACGTAAAATATTTGGGGTATGTTAATGAAAAGATCAATTTTTCCCTCATTACAGAAGCCATTTCAATCCTTGCAATACTATTCATTGCCGGCCTGCTGTGGAGATGCTACACCGAAAGACTAGATCTGCCACCGGTCCAGATTCCTTCACATTGGACAGGAAATGTCAGCGTTAACAAAATCATCAAAGGAAAATCCGCACCCGAACTATATTGCGTAGATAATAGCCTACCAGTTACAGCGATCAGGACCAACATAACATCGGAAAGCCGAAATAACTCACTGCAAAATTTAACCCCCTCACGATTTTCAACTTTCAATCTACGGGACGTAGATCTTTAAAGGGGGAGGAGTTATCTTACCTGTAATACCAATACCGCTCAATGGCGCACCCTTTACTCACGTTGCCAGGCATGTGACCATATTGTTGCACTTACTAACTTTGCTGACGCGGCACACGCGCAACCACCGATCAGGTCAAGTATCGGAATTATTGAAATCATGGGAATTGCAATATAAGCAATTCCTGTCTGCACGCGCAAGCCCCAACTTGCGAAATGTGGGAACTGCAACCTTAGCATAAGTAGTTAGGAGTAAGAGGTTAGCCAGTAAGTCAATTCATATGTTTTAGGCAGTTAATTTTGGGACGTGCAAGTGACACGTAATAAATTGTGATAAGTTCAACTCGCGTTGTCCGTCTTTTAATTACAGTTCGAATAGTATCGGCGAACAGTGGGTTCGCCGCACCTTTAATTTTTTATATCTCTCGCGACACGAGAGATTAACTTGCATATATAGGTATATTTTGTCAAAAAAGTATATTTAATTGCATTTTTATTAAACGCCGTTTGTCAAGAATGGACTCACCTCTCTGAAGTTGACAGGATAACTTTTTCCCAAAGTAAAAATTCCTATCGGAAAAGAATAATTTTGCCGCGGACATATTTTAAAAAATATCGCGTGCTTTGCTCATTTCCGTGGAGGTTAGCAGGACAACTTCTGAAAACCAATTAAGGAAACCAGCTAAACCCACACTAACTATTCGATAATTTGCCGTAAATTATCCGTTCTTTATCCGTGGGACCAAAAATTTTGTCGCAGACATATTTTTTTTTTCTTCGGCTATGCTGAAGGCTTCATACCTTTCATGAACATCTGAAAATTTTATTTTAACAGATTACTGCTTTTGAAAAAATTTATATATTCACAGCATACATCGATAGAGGAGTTACATATGGGAGGTTCCATGGGAAAGTGGACATCAGTGCAAAAATTATTTTCTTTATAAAACTAGCAAACGTATGGATAAGACATTTGCAAAAATCTTGAATGAACCAAAAAATAACAAATTAAAGCTTTAAATGCATTTTTATTACCTTTTTTCTACGTTTCGAAATCAAGTTCTAAGTAAATTTTTTGATTGAGTTTAAAGTAGTTTGTGTTGAATGTACTGTCAAATAATTTGCGATTCATAATTCAAGTGTTTGGTAAGAAAAATATATAGTAGAACTCATCTGCTTTTAAAAAAATTGTGTTATATATTAAATTGTGTGACTGCTTTATCTATATTAAGAGTTATTATAAAGCAGTATTGGTCTTGTCCCACCCGTGAAAAAAAGACCAAAAGTTGTTTATTTAATTAAAGAAGTTGAAGTTGTGTTTCGTGTTTGTTACATAATGTTAGAAATTCATTGCAAATATTTACCACAATTGCATTGTCGTTTCCACGTAGTTAGATAAGAATAATTCAACAGAGAAGCATGTCACACCCGTGACAGCTATGTGTGGGACAGTTGTCAGAGGCAGGTGTACAGGGCTGATAAGCTTTATTTGTTTGTTAAGGTGAACGCAGGGAAGAGGGGGGACTCGTCCATTATCTATATACCGTTGTGGTCAGCTGATTAAGTTAAGTAACATATTGACCAGTTTTGGTTTCTTATTTTGTTAATCTAATGTTTATAGTTTTTTTTTTATAAAAGTCTAGCACATTACCTAACCAGAACCACATAAATCTACATTTCAAACTTCTTACAAAAATTAGAAAAATTCAACAAACTTTAACAATTACAGCCAAAAATTTTAAACTTTTTGCTCAGAATTTTTAGGTATGCAGTTTTGTAGTCCATTAAATTTAAGTAAGTAAAAGTGAAAATATCAAGCCACAGAAAATGGCATTCATTTTAAATAATTTTTTTTGGCTGAAAAAAAAAATCGTATCTAAACAATCAGAGGTATGGAAGATATACCTTATATAGCACCAATCAAAGTGATTTTCACTGCTAAATATGTGATCGGTATGTAACACAATTTATTGGGTTTAGCTTCCTACATAAAGGAGATATATCGCAAAAACTGGTATCTGAACAATCAGTGGTATAGGAGGTAAATCTTATACAGCATAGATTTTGACGA
The DNA here is from genome assembly GCF_001687245.7 of Rhagoletis zephyria. Classification (NCBI taxonomy): domain Eukaryota; kingdom Metazoa; phylum Arthropoda; class Insecta; order Diptera; family Tephritidae; genus Rhagoletis; species Rhagoletis zephyria. The sequence goes on from NW_016157108.1 coordinate 78,457, forward strand.
TTTTTTCAGTATTATTATTTATGAACTAGCTTACGAAATTTATCGGTTTTAGCTGTCCAAATAAAGGATTTTACAGTAAAACCCCATATCTGAACAATCAGTTGTATGGAGGTAATAAATAGGTTATAGTGACCCGATCTTTGTTAATTTTACCGTAAGCTTTCTGTTGATATTGGGTGAAAATAGTGCGAAATTTAATGTTTCTCGCTGCATAAAAGGAGAAGTTATAACAAAAAATCTCATATCACAACAATCAGTTGTACAGGAGCTATAAGTTATAGTGACCCGATCTTTGTAATTTTCACTTTTTACTTTTTTAAGTGCAATTATTGCAAAATTTCATGTTCCTAGCTGCATAAATAGAGGAGTCGTAACGGAAAATCTCACATCTGAACAACCAGTTGTATGGGGGCTACAGGTTATAGTGACCCGATCTTTGTTATTTTCACTGTAAGTCTTCTGTTGATAATGAGTGAAAACAGCGCGAAATTTCATGTTCCTAGCCTTATAAATGGAGGAGTTATAACGAAAAATCTCATATCTGAACAATTAGTTGTATGGGAGCTATATGTTATAGTTACCTGATCTTTGTAATTTTCACTGTAAGTTTTTGGTTGATAATTATTGAAAACAGTGCAAAATTTCATGTTCCTAGCTATATAAATGGAGAAGGTGCATATGTACCGTGACCATATTAACCAACGTAAAATAAAGGACATCTTTTTCAAAATGATTTGGAAATACGTACATATAACTTGTATGATAAAAGTACCTTGCCCATATCGTAATTTAAGTCAAATATTTACCAGTTAATTATATTATTTAATTGTATAAGTTCCCCTGCTGTAGCGAAAAATGAAGCCAAATCCTTTTCAAGGACTTCACCATCCTGTGCTACCAAAATGCATTTACCATAATTCATACTGCACGACGAAGCCAGCGCACAGTGGTTCAAAATTGGAACTCAATGTTCATAATCCACTCGAGCCTTCATTTTTCAACCATTTTTTATTAAAAACCAAAAAAAAAATATATTTATTTTGGTGAACATTTTTTTATAAAATTTCAAAATTTTTTTGTGTATTTTTTTGTTTTAGGAGAACCATACAAATGTATTCAGCTAACTTTTGTTATGTAACATTTATTAACTGGAACAGGAGAATACATTTTCTTCTAAACTACTACTTTTTGTGCATATTGCACTAAAAAATTTAATATAATCAAATTAAAATTCAGAAAGCAGGCTCAACTGGTCTCTTGCAAATATTGTAAGCTTTCATAAAAAATAACAATTAACCAAATTAAGCGAAAAATGAAGTGAATGAACGCCAGTTTTGAACCACTGTACACTGTTCTCTGGAACTGGAAACTCGGCGTGCAACACGATCCTGGGCACAACTTGATTTATAGATTGTACAAAGATTACCGATTAAATAGAAACCCTTAAGTGGGGTGCGAAACGAACTGGCGAAAGTTTTTAGTATATTTTATAAGGGAAATTTTTTTTTTTTCATATTCTGCGTTTAAAAATTTACCCCTGAAAAATGCAGAGCCGATTTAAAGGACAGTTTAAGAAATAAAGGACAAAAGGCGTCCTTTATTTTGAAAAAAATTATAAAGGACAGGGGGTTAAAATAAAGGACTGTCCTTTAAAATAAAGGACGGATGGTCACCGTATGCATATGCGATAATCGAAACAATTTTCGCTATACATATACATTTTTGGGGCACATATCAAGAATATTTTTAATATTTTGTAGTCGTTTTAATGATCATATAATTAAGTTTTTTGTGCATATTTTTGTCTTCCCTAGCAATGGGACACCAAAACGTCAGTTTGGGCGATATACCCTGTGTTCTACAATTACGTCTCTGACAGCCTTGTTGTCGCCTCTGGCGATAACCAATTACCGATGTTAAGTTAAGTTTACTTCCATTCTTTTGGTCAAAAAGGCGATGGTGGACTTTAGTGGTTTTACTAACATACCCTTTTCATAGAACCATTTCTCAGTCAGTTTTAAGCCTTTATCGCAGCCCAGTATCTTGCCATGGGAGGATGGTTCCGTGCGCAGAAGTGCCATTGACGTATCCACTGGGTAGCAACCAAACACCCGTTTGGGAGCGAGCTAAAGTGAGAAGGCGTAAAACTTCGCGTGCGCTGGGTTTGGGTCCCGCCACGTTAAAACCCCGCCCAATGAAAAGAACCAAACAGCCTCGGATGAGACCCCCTTTTTCTGATGACGACCACGGCAAACGTATAAAGGACTATGATTTAAGGGTATGCACCTGGAATATCCGGACCCTTAATGGGGAAGGTGCCTCTGCCCGGCTGGTTGATGTCCTCGGGAAGACAAAGGCTGACATCATCGCCATACAAGAAATGCGATGGATGGGGCAAGGAAAAGTAAGCGTGAAGCCTTGCGACGTCTACTACAGTTGCCACGCAAAGGAGCGCAAATTCGGTGTTGGATTCGTGGTAGGAGAGACTCCGTAGCCGAGTACTGGCGTTCACCCCGGTGGACGAACATCTAGCCATAATCCGCAACAAAGCTAGATTCTTCAACATCTCGCTCATCTGCGCCCATGCCCCGACGGAAGAGAAGGATGAGGCGTCCAAGGATCTCTTCTATGAGCGCTTGGAACGTACATATGAGCGCTGCCCCCGACACGATGTCAAAATCGTGCTTGGCGATTTTAATGCCAAGGTGGGCAAGGAAGGGATCTTTGGCGCCACTGTCGGAAAATTCAGCCTCCACGACGAAACGTCCGATAACGGACTGAGGCTGATCGACCTCGCCGGAACCCGAAACATGGTAATATGTAGTACTAAGTTCCAGCATAAGAACATGGTGTAGTGGTTAGCAGTGCGCACTACCATTCCGCAGGGCCTGGGTTCAAGACCGGCTCAAAATACAAAAGAGTTTTTTTCTAGTAGCGGTCGCCCCTCGGCAGGCAATGGCAAACCTCCGAGTGTATTTCTGCCATGAAAAAACAGCCATTCGGAGTCGGCGTAAAACTGTATGTCCCTCCCCATTTTGTGACAACATCATGGCGCATGTCACAAAAACGGAGGAGAAGCTCGGCCAAAACTTTAACATATGTGTAAGCACCAATCTATTTGTTTATATTTGAGAGAAAAGAGAAAAAATTGGATATTTTGCTTGACATTTTATGATAATTGTATTTTAGTTACCCTCACTGCTATTATTTTGACCGCAGTATATACATTCGATAGAATAATTAAAACTTTGACAAATCTCTTTTTAGAACTCTATTAAAAAGGTTAACATTGTTGTGATGGTTAGAGCTGATTCTAATATTTAAGTATACATTTCTTTTAAATACATAATTTGATATAGCTAACAAAACCGGAAAATATCAAAAATGAAATTATTATTTTTATCTCTGATACCAAAATTTTTCTGGCAACTAAATATGTACGCGTCAAAATATTCGGTACTAATAACGAATTGCTATTGGCTGTCACTTTTCCTCCGCTTTACTTTCGCTTGAGCAGTCATTTTCCAAGCGATTGCATATTCAACAAGCTGACTAGAAGAATTGCCTTGTTGTGAGGCAATTTTACATAACGAAAACAGGCAAAATATACACATGCACAAATCCATCCTTTGCTCCGTTGTTCGATGCCTTTAGAACGTGTTTACCCAGCAAACACAGTCTCAAATGTTTGAGAAAAATGTATTTCTCAATTTGATATCAAATGTTTTTCTCAAATGATTCTCAAACTGAAAACGAGGTTTAAATTTTACATTTGAAATTCATTTGAGGTTGATTTGAAGAAAGATGGCAAGTGTCAAACGATATAAAAATGCGCAGTTAACCGGGCCGTTACACATTCAATTTTCCCCTTTCAATTTTCAATTTTCAATACTCTCATACTTTTTCACTAACACACTCTTATTTATTGCTTGAATGGGCAACTTGCTTTCAATTTTCCCCTTTCAATTTTCAATACTCTCATACTTTTTCACTAACACACTCTTATTTATTGCTTGAATGGGCAACTTGCTTTCAATTTTCCCCTTTCAATTGAGTTTCAATTTTGCTTTAAATTTTGATTAGCTTTTCAGCATTGGCATGCGAATTTTGTGAAAATAAAAAAAATACCAAGCTTATGCATGTTAAAATGTTAATCTACAATGGAATAAAAATGGAAAATGTTCTTCAGAAGCTAGTTAGTTACATTGTTTTCTTGAAGGCGGCATGTTGATAATGAAATTGCTTCTCAAATTGAATGCAGCCTACGTAATGGCTTTCAATTTTGATGATTTTTGACAAGCAATGTGTGTGAGGAAATTGAGAGGCAAACCTGATTGTGTGTCGTCAGCGTAAAGCAAAAATTGTAAGAATAAAATTAAGATAAATTGAAAAAAAAACCAAGGAATGAAACCGATTCAAAATAACGTTCCGGTTTGGGTTTCGGTTTTGCCAAGTGTTTCGGTTTCGGTTTTGGTTTCGTTCTTCAAAATTTATTTCGGTTTTGGTTTCGGTTTCGTTCCGGTTTCGGTTTTTCACAGAAATTTTGTTGATATTATTTAAATCACAATGTCTTAAACGTTGAGGAAAGAAAATCGAAAATTACAGTTCACTGATAATATCAACACTAGGTTCTTTCCCTAACAATCCGGACCGGATTTGGTAATTAGAGAATAAGAGAAACATTTTCTTTCAAAAATGGAACAAAGTTCAGAAGTACGGAAACGCAAAAACCCACATTTCGTGCCCACAAGTCGAGAAACAGCTGATTCACGTTGTTCTTGTTTTTGTCACTTATACCATGTTCTGACCGACATCGGAAACATGTTTTCGTTGCTAAAACTGGTTTTCGACCTAAAACTTGTGTTTTCGTCCATATAAAATCTGTTAAACGAAAACCAGTTTTCGCTGAAAACTACTTGAAAACTCACTTTCCACTCATTCCAATCGGTGTCTTCACTAGTTTTTTTCGATTATTTATCGAAGTGGAAGTCATATTTTATCATCTTTAATACGCCATTTCGGATTTATTGTTAATTGCCTGGCCAAAGCAAAATAAGAATGAAAGTTAAAGGTTGTAAATGAAAAGAAAATGAAGGAAAAATGTTTTGGTTGTCGGTCAGAACATGGTATTAAATGCAAACACTTGGAAATTGAATTTTGGTTTCACAAATTTGATTTTAAGTACATAGATTGAAAATACATCAACAGGCCATTCACTTTTCCTTAAAAGCACCAAGTAAATGCAGGCAACATGTAAACACAATACAGCTGATATGCACTTTGACACTTTATCCATTTTTACTCGGAGAAAATTTCGGGCTGTTTCGGGCAGGAAGAAGAATACACTTACGATCGAATACGCTCGAATTTTCGCTCTCTATTACCCATTTTGTTGAGTACAGGCATGATTTCTGGGCTATTTTGGGCACACGCGGGATCTCGCATTGCGTACGGGAAAGAAACTACTTAAATATAATTAATCGATTATCGATTCACAACAACAAAGTCATCAGCAGATTTTTGCGAAAAGTTACCTTGCCATACTTATTTACTACTTAACAAGAATTTTAGCAAAATGTTGCTGATTTTGGTTAAATAAATCATTTATTTCAAAGAAATTTTTATTTATTATTTTTGTAAATTTCTGGAAACCGATTGAAACCTGTGATTGAAATGGTTTCGGTATCGTTCCTTTTCAGGTCAAGATAACGGTTACGGTTTCGGTTTCGGTTTTGAAAAACGAAACGGTTTTAAACGGTTACATTCCTTGAAAAAAACAATGATTAGAAAAAAATTTCAAAGAGAGAGCCCACAAATAGCGGATTTGATGTTTGCGCGGATTAAAGAAGTTGCAGCTTTTCAAGACGAATTTATTATAAATTACTTTATCTTAATTGTTTCTTTTGTTATGTACATACATATGTACATCGCGAAGAAATTTCCTATAGAAAATTCGATTTCCAGATTTGAAGTACAATTGATAAATAGCCTTTGAAATTGATTTGAAAGTTGACCATATTCTCAAATGGAGATCAAACTCCCCTTTTTAATGAGAAAGCTGTAATTTTCAAATCAATATCAAATCATTTTCAAACGTTTGACGTTTGACATTGATTTCAAATCATTCTCAAATGTATATCAAACCTAATTGTTTGTTGGGTAGGTACAAATTTTCTTGGTATTCTATATGTTTACTTATCAGTTATTCACGACCATACAGTACATATATGTAAAGATAAATTATAAATGCATCCGAAGGATTTTTAACCAACGAATTAGGGGGGTGAGCTAATGCTTAATTTTTATGAAAATATAAGTAGCAAAGCCTATTATCAGGTCAGAAGCATGCTACCTTAAAGCATAAACAGACGGCAGCCGGGTCAACTCGGGCATCAACTGCAGTTGATCCGGATTAAGTCCGAGTTTAAGCTTTAACAGTCAGATGTGTAGTGCGTCGATGATGTGATTCCACACACAGGGTCAGTTTTAACCATCTACTTATGTAGACGCCCCGGACGAGTCATACATTTGGCGCTCCTTTTTAATTCACGAAATATTTAACGAAAAATAAAAGTAAAGCAGACTAAGGGCCGGTTGCTCAAAGCCTGGTTGACACTATTCTTCGGTTAACATCGTTATCGACGTCTTCGACTCCATGCATATAACACGGTGTCTACTTGGCTTTGAGCAACCGCACCTAAAGCGAAGTTTTTAGTTTATTTTCTATAGAATTCAATTTATGACTGGTTAAAATTGTTCCAGAGTATTAGGGGATTGACGAGACGTATAAAATAATGATTAGTGATCTATAGGATTTCTAACGATACCAACATTTTTTTAAACTGATAAAAAAATATATAATTAGCCCCACCTAAAACCATTTTAATCGTTATTTTACGTACAAAACTTTAAGCCTAACGACGGTTAACATGTATTGTGAATCCCCTAATTATTCATCATAATTTTCATTTCATTTTATATTATATTCTACCAAAATTCTACTTCACATTCTAATTTTAAACAATTTGGATCCTATATTTACTGAGATATGGTAGTTTTTAGAAGGGGACGTGGTTACAGTCCGATTTCTCCCATTTTCAATAGCAACTTACATTGGAGAAATACATACCAAATTTCGTTGAGATATCTCAATTTTTGCCCGAGTTATCGTGACACGGACAGACGGACGGACGTACTGACAGACATGGCTTAATCGAGTTCCCTTTTCATTATGAGCATTTATGTATACATGTGTCTATATCTATCTCGATTCTTTAGGCTGTTACATACAACCGTTACGCAAACAAATTTATAATACCGTCGGGTATAAAAAATGATGAAGCCATGAGCCATTAGTTCTCTCCAAGAGAACTGCTACTTTGCCCTCTAAATTTTTGACTGATGGATAATTTTTTGGTCTGCACAAACACGATTTGAACAAAAATCGTGATAATTCGTACAAATTCGAAAAAAATGTTTGCGTAAAGAAATTATTTATAGAGATGATCTTTGGAATTTTAGAGGTCATATTAATATTGTGCTGTACTGTTGGAAAAATCGTCGATCAGCAAATAATGTATGAGCCAAATAAACGCAGATGGCCTAAAATATAAATAGTCAAACATTAATTGCATGTATGTACGTAAAAACGAACTTACTTGTGCAATGCAATTGCAAAAAAAAAAATTCCATATTTTTATACCCGAGCGCACTTGTGCACAAGGGTATATTAATTTTGTTCACATAACGGTTGTTTGTAACAGCCAAAACGAATCGAGATAGATATAGACAAATGTATACATAAATGATCAGGATGAAAANTTATTGTGCTTGCCACATAAAAGCAAAACGTTGAAAATTATTGAAATCGGACTAAAATTACGGCCGCTTTTCATATAACGGTAAATTTCAGAAATGCTTGAAACTGCGATATTACGAAATTTAAGGACGCTAATTTACTCAAAATTGATAGACCCCGGTTTACCATGTAGCGGTAGCCTTCGGAAAGGTGAAAAACATATATTTAATACTTGCGCCGGGTATTTAATGTTCGGCTCCGCCCGAACTTAGACTTTCTTACTTGTTTTTGTTATATTTAGCAAAAGAAAGTTTGTTTAACCGTACACGATGGAAGTATTAATAATTTATAGGCAAAGCAAATACGAAAATAAAATCAATTGGTACAGCATTAACTAATTCAACAATTATGGTATTTTTTCAAACAAATTAAACAGATTATTTTATTGAAGTTGCTCTGAATTGTAATAATATAAAAGTAACAAGCTTTTACATAGATACGATTGGGAAAAAATTAAACATTTTAAATAATTGTTTCTTTGTAATTTATATATTGTTTTCAATTAATACGTTATTATATAAACTGGTCCACCCTTTTTTGAAGTGCAGTGCATTATTTAATAGCCTTGTCTGATGGGGACTGAGTTCCAGAGACTAATAAAGTGTATGAAGAATTGATGTTCAGATATAGAAATACAATATTTAGTTACGAATACATATAATAGTTGCGTTCTTTATCTCCCAGAAATAGTCCGAAGTAGTCAGATTTAGTCCAAAAAGCTCTTAAACTTGAACTTCTAAAATCTTGAAAAATGTCAAACTCAACTGATACCTCGTTTATACCGACAATTTTGATGATTTTCGTTGTGACTCAGTTCAGTGTGATTCAAACCAGATGCATAAACAAAATTTCTATACACGATGAAATCGAAAAGTGTATTGACTCGAATTTGTTTTCTAATCGGTTTTTTATTTCTCATATCGGTTAGAAAACCTGTATAAACGAATAATTCATTTAACGTGAATTCAGGATTGGATATTTTTTTATTTCTAAAGCCCGTTTTCAATAGTATTTATTATTATAATAAATTTGTATTACCGTTCGCTTCTATTTCGGTCCACCGCGCAAATTTATTATTAAATAAATGTCGAAAAAAACTAACGGAGTTTGTTTACCTTTCAATACGGTTTATTCGAGGGCGATATAAAGACTGAGGAATAAACGCTAGAAATAAATATATGTTGAATCGAATCGGTTTTTTTTAAAGCGGTTTTTTCGTAGGTATAAACAAGGTATAAACAAGGTATGAATTTGAATTAACGGAACTTAAGAATACACTAAAAGTGAGAATAATCTAAAAACTAAAAAAGTGATTTAAAAATGGAAGGAGGCAAAATATAGGTAGTAGATAAGTGTTTTTTGTGCTTGTGCTTGCGTGAATGTGTTTTGTACATATATTTCTATTCTTATTTGACATTAGTTTTGTTGTTGCCATTCTTTGGACTAAACATTTGGAAATAAGGAATGGACCTAGTATATGTTTGTACATATCAGTGCTGGCAAAATGTTAATCTTATTAATGATTAAAAATTAACGATTAAAATGTTAATCGCGATTGACGATTAAAATTAATTAATCGCAATCAACTGAACGATTAATGATTAAATTTTTTTAATCGTTCATCGCTGGCTGCGATTACGATTAACTAATTTTAAATCATTAGTCGTTAATCCAATTAAAAAGAACATCTGATTAAGTTGTATAGTTTGTTCGAATTTGAAACCAAACACCAGTTATAGCAATTATTTTGTGTTCTATGCTTATAAAAAGCACATAATATAAAAAAATTATAATTATTGTTATTAGTAATACACAAACTGGGAACGTCGTAAAAGTGCAGAGGGATATTAAAAGCAAGTTTGTAAAACGTCTGTTGGAATAGATCTTAAAGAAAATGCACACCAAATTGCTTAGATTGATGAGGAAAACCGACTTAGCCATATACCCGATTAACTGGCCTTGTGTGCACAGGAAAATTCTGCAATAACACAAACGGCAATAACGGAAATTTATATTATTTCCCAATTAAAGGTAAATTAACATAAATTTTCTTTATTTCATTGAGCAATAAGACCAACGTTTACACTTTACAATTGAGTAATAAAGCAAAATAGTACACATGCATACATAGGTAGTCACCCAGTTACATTTGACAAAAATTAGTACACGAATAAGCTAAATGGACGGATTTGTAAGTATACAATTTTAAAAGTGCCCCGCGTCGCGGTGGTCCACCTTCGCGCGCCACCCTGCGTTCGACGTCTCGCTCGCGTCCCCCGCCCTTAGTTTACGACGACAAAAATTTGGCACATCATTAAGCGGAACCTGGAAGAACGTGAATATGTAATTCGGTCGCAGGGAATGTAAAACTTGAATTTCGGGGCGCAGAGGGTTGTGAAATTACCGGCATCTTGAAAAACAATGGTGGTGAAAATTTTTTAAAACTTAGAGAAGCAACCATTTTTAGGCCTTAATCAAACTACGTCTAATCGTTAGTATTCATACATGGTAGGAAAATTCCAAAGGGAAAATTTCCCTATCTCATCATTATATACTGGGAACTGTGAGAATTGGTGACTTACTCTGAAATAGAGATGGGCACGGGACTAACTATTTAACCCAGATCCTGGCCGGTCCCGTGGTTCCCGAAATCTATCACTAAGAAACATTCACATGTCTTTTAAATTAATATTAAATAATAAAATTATTAATATCAATCCCATTATTTTGTTTTGCTTTGCTGTTCATTTTCATCTGAGTAAAACATAAAGAAGTGCATATTTCATACATCGATTTTAAGGAAGATTACCTGAATTTACAGAGATTGCGGTCCCTCCCGACAGAAAAATTTTTACAGACCTTCCCGATACCGTTCATCCCGGCCAATTTGAAATCAGTATCGTGGGTCCCGCTGTCCCCGATATCCCGCGCCCATCTCTACTCTGAAATTAGGTGCAATAAGGTCCTCAGCATCGGAGCGTTTTAATTTTTTCGCTACTTGATAAATACTCGTCAGGTGAATTTTCGGCTATCACTTTAGTTTCTGCAAATTCGGCAGTCGGAGGGGCAGAATTTTTCGGTTTAAAATAGTTCGTTATTTTTACAGAATATATTCGCCACGTAGCACTTTTTATTTTGGTGATTCACGCATATTGAAAATACACTTTTTCTACCAAATAGGTAAATGATACTGATTTGATTTGACTTTTAACTTATTGAAAGCTTCAAAAGCCTTCAAATTCAAATCAAAGAAATGCGAGTGTATATATCGCACACAATCTTAAAAGTGACACAACTCAAAATTTCGCATTTTTGAAATTATTGACTAAAAATGTACAGAGAGCTTTTATTTACCTTTCAGGAAAAGCTGGAGCAAATTTTTGTTATAATTTGTTGAAAAAACCTTAGGCAAAGCCTTCCTTGCCCATATAATTAGCACGTGCTATGAAATATTTAGTTATATTTAGATTGGCCTCGCTATATTTTTAATACAAATTTATTTTGTCGAAAATAAAAATTATACCGCAGATTAAAGGAGTACAGCTAAAAATCATCTAAAGTCATGTTCTTTTATCTAAAATAAAATAAACTACTTTTTGCACTTTTCGAAATAATGCGTTTTTTTCCAAATGCATCAAATAATTTTTGAATACCTGTTAATGCCATCAGATCTGCATTAAAACCCTGACCTGACGGAAACGGTATTATGTACATATAGCGTAGGGGTGCAATAACACAAACGCAAAATTTGCTTTATTTCACTTTTAAATGAGAATAGGTTGGAAATAAAACATATTTTGCCTTATTTTCCATTGATTATTTATACTATTTTAATACACACAGTTTAGATGTTTCATCGTTTTTCTTGCAAACATCGATGTTGCCAAACATCCAGTTCTAGTATCACTTACCAGGCATACTCCTTTCCATGAAAATTGTACAAGAGACCGATTCCTTTATTAAGATAGAGTTAGAGATTAAAGCGTCAGTACATTACTGTGCATCTGAAAACAAAAAAATACTTATACATAATATATTAAGTATATTGTAAATATATACTTATGTAAGTATCTTAGATCATACATCTATATGTATTAGGAATGTTAATCCCGGGATCCCGGGATTTTTAGGTCCCGAAAATCCCGGGATGCTTGGCAAATAATCTCGGGATTTTCGGGATTTGAAATTTGCACTGATGGCAATAATAGAAACTCCTTTTCTTGCCCAGTATTGGCTATATTTCATTTTTATTTAATAATTAATATTTCTTTTATAAATGTCTAGATAATTATACATATAACACCGTGCGATAGTAAATTTTACAAACAAAAGTCAATATACTCGCGAAACTATTTGCCACATATAGTAAAAGTGCGTTTTTAGTATTTCACTCTGACGTCAGAAATTCCAAAATTATTTAAAAAATTCAGTAAAATGTGCTTAGAGAAGAAGTATGGGTACCAAATTAAAGAGGAAATCCTGTAGTATTTAAACAAATTTAATTTTTTGGAGCATAAGGACTGGTAAGTATTGAAAATGTCTTTTCAAAATTTTATCCTTGAAATTTCGCAATTTTTGCTTTTGATAAAATTATATGTTAAGGACTCGATAACATCCTCGAATTTCGTCCTCCTAACTTTAGCAGATTAAAAAATTACCTACGCGTCCTTGTGAATCCAAAAAATTTTTATTTTTTTTTAAATTCAAAAGAAATTGATTTTTTAAATAACTTTTGGGATTCATCATGTCTTTGAAATTACAAAGTCCTCTAAAATAAATACTGACGTCAGAGAGAAAATATGAAAACGCCACTTTAAATAAAAAAGTAGGTTTCAAACCAATTTATTTATTATTTATTTTATGGTAGGAGAGCTTCTCAAAAAAATAGGGGGAATGATCCCGGGATTGTGATAACGACATCCTGAAAATCTCGGGATCGTTAAAAGCGAAAAAATTAACATCCCTAATATGTATACTTAGTTAAGTTAGTTACTTAATAAATAGTATAGTATAGTGTTTATCTAATATTGCTTGCTTGAAAAGCATTTGGAAATGCGCAATTAGACTAATACCAAGAGAATATTTTTACAGTAGTGTTATTTACTCTTTTCCATATAAAAAATTACTTTGTATGGAAGAAAATGCGTGATACCGTCAGCAAAAAAAAATATTTCAAAAATCAAAGCGATTTTTTAGAAACTGCAAACTTGCACTTTATTGCACTAGAATTTAATAAGCTATAAAACTGCATACCAAAAATTATTGTAGAAATTAAAATTAAAATGCTTGGAATTGGGATGAAAAGTTTGTGGAATTTTTATAATATTTGTACAAAGTCTGAAATTTAGATTTATATTGTATTTGTTAGATAAAGAGCTATACTTTTATATTAAAATAATGAACCTTAAAAAAAGCAAATGAAAAATAGCCAAAACTATGTATGTGTAGGTATTTTGTACACAGTTTACAACAATTAAATACTGGAGAAAATAATTAGGGAGTTCACAAGGTTTTGTATACTGTCGTATTGTTGTATGTCGTAAAGTTTAAACGGCTAAAACTATATTTAAGGGATTCGGCAGCTGCCATAAATGTCGTATTATGAAATCTCACGCCATTAAAAATTAGTTGGCTGAGGTTTGAAGTCCTCTAAACATTTATTTATCCGTTAAAAACTTTACGCCATACAACAATACAAACTCCCTAAATATTACACATACATATGTATGTATATATATATTTATGTGTTATTTATATTCATATTTTTGTTTGTGAGTAGGTGTTCTCAGTGTCTTCTAAGATTTTATTCTTGGGCAATTTCATATAGGAGTTGCTGCCCTGTCTACAGAGCTTAATATATTTAAGCAAGTCTTCTGTTCAATTCGAAGGATAACCTCGATCGGCTTCTTATTGGAACTTACCACTGATCAATATTGGAAACACCATTAATATGCAAACATACACGTCAATCCATTTCACAAAATAAATGCATATACATATCTAAGTGCCTAATCAATTGTTGAGTAAATACATATATTCTAACCACTATTCAATACTGGAATTGCCGATTTGTGATATTCAGCTGTAACTTAAGAAAAAAATACCAAACTTCTACACTGTGAAGAGTTTTCTAAAACTATTTGAAAATGTGGTTGACACTGAATTGCACCGCTTTCAGCTCAAGTGACTGAGCTACTGGTAAAATCTCTGGCAAAAGTAAGCAATTATATCAGTTAGTTGAAAGAAACTTTTTTCAGAAACAAGTTAAGACTGAATGAGTCATACGAATCCTGGGTTTTTCCAATTTTAATGATCGGCAACAATAATTATCAGCGATTCTCTGAAATTGATGCTTAGAATGCGCACAAAGCTCAAACAGCGTCTGGGCTTAGAAATCAACTTGCATTGCCTTAAATACCTGTAGGTTGGTTGTATTATCTACATACAGCAAATGGAACTCACTAAATAGATCGTCACAACAGCCGGTGCTGCTTCAGTGTAATTGCCACCAGATAATAATTTTGTTCATTAAAAATGCAATACTTTTCTCGTGAATGAAGCAAATCCTGGGTTTTCCCCACTTACATAACGTCTCGTCGCCCACTTTACATGCTGTTTGTATGATTTTTTTTTATATTTTATTTTTGTTCGAATTAAAAAAAAAAATCAAGTCGATTGACGAGAAACAATTTTGCGATTTCAATTAAACTTTGCTCGCATGTACGTGTGTATGTACTATGTATACATGTATGTACTATGTATACTGAATGGTGCATGATGCCAATAAGTATGTGATTGTATATTCATACGTAATTAATACTCGCAGGTAAATAAATATCAAACATGAAATATTACAATATCCCAGTTGTGTTTAATTTACTTTCATTATCATACATATGTATGTATATACATCAGTGTTGCCGTTGTAGCCCTTTGGTGGCTAGATTTAGCTACCAAATACTTTTTTTGACAACATAAATTTAAAATTGCCCCTAGCCCTTTTGTAGCTCTTTTGAAAAATTTATTCATACTTGACATGAAAAAGTGGTATATGCTTAATTTGATCTGATTTTTATACCTTTCATGAGCATGAAATGGTATTATAACTTTGGTCCGATGTTTGTAAGTACCAGAACAAAAAGAGATAGACCCATGAAAATGTATACTTACATGATCAGAACGTCGAGCTGAGTTGATTTAGCCATGTCCGTCTGTCCGTCTGTCTGTCTGTTTGTATGCAATCTAGTCTCTCAGTTTTCGAGATATCCGGATCAAATTTGGTAGGTGGGTGTATTTTTATAATGTATTAATCATTTGTCGGAACCGGAAGAATCGGACCACTATAACATATAGCTCCCATACAACTGATTGTTCAGATATGAGATTTTTCGTTATAATTCATCCATTTATGTAGCTAGGACCATGAAATTTCGCGCTGTTTTCACTCATTATCAACAGAAGACTTACAGCGAAAATAACAAAGATCGGGTCACTATAACCTGCAGCCCCCATACAACTGATTGTTCAGATATGAGGTCTTTTATCATAACTCCTCCATTTATGCAGCTAGGAACATGAAATTTCGCACCATTTTCACTCATTATTAACAGAATACTTACAGTGAAAATAACAAGGATCGGGTGACTACAACATATATCTTCCATACATCTGATTGTTCAGATATGGGATTTTACTGTAAAACTCCTTTATTTGAACAGCTAAAACCGATAAATTTCGTAAGATATTTTATAAATAATAATACAAAGTCTACTGAGAAAATCGTCAAAATCTATGCTGTATAAGCTTTATCTCCTATAGCACTGATTGTTCAGATACCAGTTTTTGCCATATATCTCCTTTATGTAGGAAACTAAACCCAATAAATTGTGTTACCGGTTTACATACCGATCACATAGCAGTGAAAATCACTTAGATTGGTGTCATAAAAAGTATATCCTCCATACCTCTGATTGTTTAGATGCGATTTTTTATATAAGTATGTAACTCCTCTATCGATATATGCAGATGTATTCAAAAGCAGTAATCTGTCAAAGTAAAATTTGCAGATGTTCATGAAAGGTATGAAGCCTTCGGCATAGCCGAAGACAGCGCTGCTCTTACTTGTTTTCATTTAAATATGTATGAGATGAATTTTTAAGCTAAGAAAAACTCTGATATATGTGTGCATATGTATTGTATGTTCCTTACGTTTTTATATAAACTATAAAAGTGTTATGGCCGTTAACTTACACTGGTCTACAAGGGTTTTGCGANCTAGGCTAAAGTGTTGCGAAACAAAAAACTTTTTTTTGCTTTTGCCGGTTTAAGGGGTTTATGAGGGTACACCCAACATATTTAGTGTTATTCTATAGGTCAATACCTTTCCAACTATACCTTATATATTCAGTTCCGGCAACTAGTTGGAAAGATATAGAACTAAATTGATTTTGGTTCGTGTCTCCACTACGAGATGCTTTGCGATGTGTGTAGCGTCGTACGTACCTTGATTTAATTTTTTTCAAACTTTCAGGAGTTAAAGTACCAAAAACACTAGGAAGGTTTTGTTCCAGGATGTTTTTATTCGTATGCCTTTGTGGGCGTGGCTGCTGCCTGAAAATCGAAAAAAGGCAATTTTTTAAACTACCACTGATGTCGCACTACTCATTACATACCATTCATGTGGATATTAGTAGAAGGGTCTTAAAACAAGCTATTTAACGCTCTCTTTTGCGTTTATGAAATATAAATATATCATAACGTTATCGCCTAAAAACTAAAAATCGGGCTGCTGAAAATATAGATTTCGAGAATTTTCTCAAGAACAGCAGCACCTTTTATGCGAATGCCCCGCACTTTGTAGAACAAGACGAAAGAGTATAAGTTCAGGATTATTTGAAGACCTAACCGACATAGCTGAGGTAGGCATACGGCTGTTTCTGTGTTTCGCGAAACCCACATGATGGTTTAAGAAGGAGGGTTTTAACCAAGGTGTATTTAACAAGGTGGTGTTGGGGCGACAGCTGAGTTCTTCGTCGTGGAGGGCATTACGTCAAAGTGATGTGTTTGTTGTAATTCATACTAATGACAGTGTGGATATCTGCATATAATTTGTTAGTGTAATTTTTACTTATATACGGCCAACACCACCTTGTATCCCAACGGGCCCACAACCTAAGGGCCATGTGCGCTAGTGAGGTCACTGGAAGCCACTTCAACCTAATCTAACCTTACATATTTATCAATTACTAAATTTTATTGCTTGGTGTGATATGCAAAAAATCCCGCTTTGCGACAGAAAATCTCATTTGCCCTTATTGGTCATAAAATCCCGAAAAAAGGGCGAAATCCCGCAAACTGGCAATACTGGTAAGCGCCAATCTATTAACCGAAAGCTCGTTCCCAGCGCTCTAAACAGTGATGCCATTTTGGTGCTTTTGGGGCTAGATTTGGCTCTTTTTATTTTTAACTGCCCCAGAAATTTGCTTTTAGCGCCTAGCTCTTTTTTAGCCCTTTTAAATTTGACAGCCCTTTGAGGCTCCAAATACCTTAACTTAATTTTAAATTTAAATATTTCTGCTGTTTGTGTGGAAAGCACATTTTCAACTGAAAGAGATTGTAGCAAAAATCTAAATTTGCCGCTTTTATTAAATTTGACAAAAGTTTAACATTTTCTGTCCGATTTGGCCGTTATGCTTCACGTTTTCGTTATAAAATTGTTCTGCGTCCTAACTTTTTTAATTATTTTTTTAAAGTGTAATTTTTTAAAATGGAATGAATAAAAATGAAAAATTTTCGAAGAAGCTTGAAAATTTACTTATCTTTCGAGTTTAAACGCCTGAAACTCAAAACTACTATTATGAAGATTAGTTGCATTCGCCTTTCTGTAGTTTTTTTGGCAATAACTGCAAAAGACCTAGAAAACAGATTTTTGTCTATTTCTCGAAATAATTTTTTCGTGTAAACTAGTGAATTCTTAATGTATATATATTTTATGTTTTCTTTTTAGGAGTTTTTAGCCCAGAATGTTTATTTTGATAGAACCTGTATGGGCCTTTGTACCTAAAAAAACAAAATTGTGGAAATTCGTTATAAAATAATTACAAAAATTTTCAGTCGGTGAGTAACTCTTAACTTAAAAATTTTTTATTTTGCCTTTTCTAGCCTTTTTTGCTGGAGATTCTAGCCCCAAACGGATATTTATTTCCGGCAACACTGAATCTAAATGTCAATCACATTCGGTATTTTTGGCGCTTTCCTCCATCATCTGCACAGACCATGGCGTAGATACGAAAAGTAATTAAGAGAGACAAAAGGAGAATCAATTACTAGGTACCAGAGCAAAGAAGCATACCCCCCGGAGCGCAGCCAATACTAAATCCGCTCGTGAAATACATATCTATTGACCTGCCTCTGCCTAAATCTTAACATTGGACGAACCCAATTTACAATCACAGAAACTACTCCACACCATAGAGCCAGTTGCATATGTTTTAGGAAAAGGTCAAAATCCTTTTTTCAGTTTAGAATTGAGCGCCATAACTGAGACTAGGATAGTATGTATGTAGGATAATACGTATTTTTGCAAAAAAATGTATGTTAAGGACTAATATACACACTAGTTATATTTATATTTTAGTTATAGCTGATATTTCGGAGATCACAACACACATATCTCCCAGTCCGACTTATTCAACCGGTGTCACCGGGACATGAACCAGCCACCTCGGATTACAAACCAATGGTCTACCCACTGACCTAAGTTCGCCACGTAAACTGATGTTTGCTTTTCCCACTTTTTCGTATGTATCAGTAAAAGCGGTCCCAAGCTCAATCAAATTGTTGAATATAATTGTTATAAGGCCGTAAGTAGAGATGGAAAAAGAGTAAATACCCAAATGGTAAATACTTGGGTAAAAATGGGTAAGGTATAAACTAAATAATGGGTAGGTATAAACTATGTCAAAGAAAATTTAGGAACAAATACACTATTCTGCAGAAATTAATGAATTTTATAATACATTTTATAAATAACAAGTAAGAAAGTCTAAGTTCGGGCGGAGCTGAACATTAAATACCCAGCGCAGATATTAAATATATGTTTTTCACCTTTCCGAAAGCTACCGCTACATGGTAAGCCGGGGTGTATCAATTTTGAAGTTTCAAGCATTTCTGAAATTTACCGTTATAATTCAATAATTTTCAACGTTTTGCTTTTATGTGGAAAGCACAATAAACACACCGAGTTTTGTATAAATTGGTAGAACGGTTACCGAGATACATATATGTGATCATAAAAGGGCGGTGTCATGCCCAATTTCCAAAATTTTATCATAAGCGCATTTCTTGGTAAAGAATTGTTGTAAGCATCAATTTTGAATAAATTAGCTTTACTATTTACTGATTTATCGAAGACTTCGTATTTCTATAAATTACCGTTATATGTACGGTGACCATATTAACCAACGTAAAATAAAGGACATTTTTTCAAAATGATAAAAGTGCATTACCCTTATCGTAATTTAAATCAAACATTCACTGGTACATTAAATTATCTAATTGTACAAGTTTCTCTTATTTAAAGGCGCTGTAAATGGGATTTTAACCGATTCCGAAAAATTAAACCCAAAGGACTACGCCATCCCTTGGTGCCAAAATGCGTTTCTCATAATTCATACAACACGACGAAGCCAGCACACAATGGTTTAAAATTGGAATTTGTTCGTAATTCACTAGAGCCGTAATTTTTAAACCAATTGGATAATTTTTTTTGTATGAAAGCTTATAAAACTATTAAGAGACCAGTTGAGCACGAATTTTGAAAGTGCAGAAAAAGTAGCAATTTTGAAGAATATTGATTCTCCTTTTCCAGTTAATAAATGTTACATACTAAAACCTTATTGAAAGCAATTGTAGGGTTCCTCCAAAATTAAGAATCGTTTCCCAAAAAAATTTGAAATGTTATAAAAAAATATGGGAAATAAATGCGTTTATTTTATTATTAAAAATTAACGGGAACTCTTAGACACTTGCACCTTGCTCTTTATTATAAAAAAATTTAATGGTATATTAAACGGCATATCCCAGTTTTTACTAAAAACCAAAAAAAAATTAATTTTGGTGAAAATTTTGTATGACATTTAAAATTTTTGTGTGACTTTTTTCATTTTGGGAGAACCAAACAATTGCTTGCAACTGGTTTTTATTATGTAACATTTATTAACTGGAAAGTAGAATACATTTTCTTCAAAATTGCTACTTTTTCTGCACTTTGCACTGAAAATTTTAAAATAAAAATTCACAAATCCGGCTCAACTGAACACATGCAAATTTTATAAGCTTTGATTAAAAAAAAAATATTAACCAAATGAGTGAAAAATTAAGGCTCCAGTGAATTATGAAAACTAAATGCCAGTTTTGAAACTCAGCGTGCCCCTTCCCTTTTCTTTTGGGATATTTACTCAAAGTATGTATATTAATTTTTCTATCAGTATTAGCAATGATTCGTGATTTATAGATTGTACAAAGATTATCGATTAAATAGCAACACCTAAGAGAGATGCGAAACAAACTGGCGAAGGTTTTCATTATATTTTATAAGGGACATTTTTATTTTTCCCTGTTCAAAAAATTACCTCTGAAAAATCCAGAGCTGATTTAAAGGACAGGTTAAGAAATAAAGGACAAAATGCGTCCTTTATTTTGAAAAAAATTATAAAGGACAGGGGGTTAAAATAAAGGACTAACCTTTAAAATAAAGGACGGATGGTCACCGTAGTTATATGGGATGTGGGCGTGGTTATTGTCCGGCCAAAAACTGTGCCAATTGATGCAGCGGTTACCAAGATATACACACAGTATAAGTGGGCGTGGCTACGCCCATTTTCCAAAAATTTATAACATTCTTATTTTTCGTCTAAAAATTATTGTAAATATCAATTTTGAGTGAATAACCTTCGGTAGTTATCAAAATATCGCAGTTTTCGTATTTCTGAAAACTACCGTTATATGGGAGGTAGGCGTGGTTATTGCCCGATTTTACCCATTTTCAATATCATCTGTCCCACGCCCAAAAGAAGTGTATGTACCAAGTTTCGTTAAGATATCTACATTTTTACAAGAGTTATCGTGTGCACAGACGGACGGACGGACGGACAGACAGCCACCGCTTAATTGACTTCTCTTTTCATTCTGATCATTTATGTGTACATTTGTCTATATCTATCTCGATTCGTTTAGCCTGTTACAAACAACCGTTATGTGAACAAAGTTATAATACAAGTGCGCTCGGGTTAAAAAAATCCGTCAGNAACTAAATGCCAGTTTTGAAACTCAGCGTGCCCCTTCCCTTTTCTTTTGGGATATTTACTCAAAGTATGTATATTAATTTTTCTATCAGTATTAGCAATGATTCGTGATTTATAGATTGTACAAAGATTATCGATTAAATAGCAACACCTAAGAGAGATGCGAAACAAACTGGCGAAGGTTTTCATTATATTTTATAAGGGACATTTTTATTTTTCCCTGTTCAAAAAATTACCTCTGAAAAATCCAGAGCTGATTTAAAGGACAGGTTAAGAAATAAAGGACAAAATGCGTCCTTTATTTTGAAAAAAATTATAAAGGACAGGGGGTTAAAATAAAGGACTAACCTTTAAAATAAAGGACGGATGGTCACCGTAGTTATATGGGATGTGGGCGTGGTTATTGTCCGGCCAAAAACTGTGCCAATTGATGCAGCGGTTACCAAGATATACACACAGTATAAGTGGGCGTGGCTACGCCCATTTTCCAAAAATTTATAACATTCTTATTTTTCGTCTAAAAATTATTGTAAATATCAATTTTGAGTGAATAACCTTCGGTAGTTACCAAAATATCGCAGTTTTCGTATTTCTGAAAACTACCGTTATATGGGAGGTAGGCGTGGTTATTGCCCGATTTTACCCATTTTCAATATCATCTGTCCCACGCCCAAAAGAAGTGTATGTACCAAGTTTCGTTAAGATATCTACATTTTTACAAGAGTTATCGTGTGCACAGACGGACGGACGGACGGACAGACAGCCACCGCTTAATTGACTTCTCTTTTCATTCTGATCATTTATGTGTACATTTGTCTATATCTATCTCGATTCGTTTAGCCTGTTACAAACAACCGTTATGTGAACAAAGTTATAATACAAGTGCGCTCGGGTTAAAAAAATCCGTCAGGGCAGTTGAAAAAATAACAAATTAAGATACATGTAAACTATATCAAATAAAACACCTCTTTGAGGTAAAATTTTCGAGTGACGAAAGCTTAACTAAAAACACAAAATTTATGATATCAATTTCGATTATTCGAATATGATATCAATTTCTTAAAGAGGTGTTTTATTTGATATCAACTATTTTGGGGTAGCAAATTTGAAATCGATGAAAATACAAACAATAATGTAAATGTTTTATTTTTCTCAAATAAATTGCTAAAAATGTTATGTAAATCGAAATTATGTATTCAAATCGATGTGTCCGTTGAAACATATAATTTTTCGAATACGGAACAAAGCGAAAAAGAATGGTCATATCCTTTGTATTCGAAAAAATTAAAAATAAAAAATAAAAATTTTCATAAATGATAAAAACTTATCAACTTGGTACCAACTTTGGATACAATAAACAACTGTATTCGTCTGATTGTTTAGTAATTTTTTTTTATACCCGAGCGCACTTGTGCACAAGTTTAGTTAGACCTATACNCCTGTTCAAAAAATTACCTCTGAAAAATCCAGAGCTGATTTAAAGGACAGGTTAAGAAATAAAGGACAAAATGCGTCCTTTATTTTGAAAAAAATTATAAANGTAATTTTTTTTTATACCCGAGCGCACTTGTGCACAAGTTTAGTTAGACCTATACTAGAATACGGATCTATTGTTTGGAATCCCCGCTTCCAAGTTCATTCAGAAAGGATTGAATCAATTCAAAAACAATTCTTGCTTTTTGCTTTGCGTAATTTTAACTGGGATTCAGATTACAATCTCCCCTCTTACACAAGTCGTCCAAAGCTCATAAATTTGCCTACACTCGCAAGTCGTAGAGAAATGCTGGGTATAATATTTATCGTAAAATTAATGACAGGCTTGATTAATAGCCCGGCCCTCCTGGCTGAGNGTGCTTGCCACATAAAAGCAAACCGTTGAAAATTGTTGAAATCGGACTAAAATTGAGGCCGCTTTTCATATAACGGTAAATTTCAAAAATGCTTGAAATTTCAATATTTCGAAATTTAAGGACGCTAATTTACTTAAAATGTATACACCCCGGCTTATCATGTAGGGGTAGCTTTCGGAAAGGTGGAAAACATATATTTAATACTTGCGCCGGGTATTTAATGTTCGGCTCCGCCCGAACTTAGACTTTCTTACTTGTTATATGTTAATTTTTAACCATTTGACCCGTTTTGGAGCGATATTTTTTCAACTTGTATCGCACTATCTCCACAACAAGAGTTTTCCCAGACATAAGCTATATACCAGATGAAAGCTAGCTAGATGTGTGGAAACTTAGAATAAAATCGAAATTTATATTTTCAGCAGCCCGATTTTTGGTTTTCAGGCAATAACGTTATGACATATTTATATTTAATAAACACAAAAGATAGCGCTAGATAGCTTGTTTGAAGACCCTTCTACTGATATCCGCATCAATAACATGGACTGAGTAGTGCGGCCTCAGTGGTGGTTTAAAAAATTGCCTTTTTTCGATTTTCCGGCAGCAGCCACGCCCACAAAGGTATACGAATCAAAACATCCTGGAACAAAACCTTCTTAGTTTTTTTTTGTAGTTTAATTCCGGAAAGTTTGAAAAAAATTAAATGAAGGTATGTACAGACGCCACATACATACCAAAGTATCTCGTAGTGGAGACACGAACCCAAACACCTTTACCTCTATATCTTTCCAACTAGTAGCCGGGACTTAATATAAAAGGTATCGTTTGAAAGGTACTGGCCTATAGAACAAATATGTTGGATGTACAGTATCGGTCATATCTATAGCACGCCATTTCAAAGTGATATTGTGTGCCACTTATGCTTATTTATTTTTTTTAAGAATTTTAAATTAAAATACAGTTCTTTCTTCAACAAACTCCATATAAACCCAAGTTTAATAATTTGCAGAAAACTTCAAAAAAGTGCAACAAATTTACACCTAAGTTTCAAACTTTTTTCTCGGAAGTGTTAGAATTTTTTTGAGTACACAGTTTTTTAGCCACTGCAATTTTAGTCTGATAATGTGCAAATTTCAAGTGGCTACGAATTACCGTTAATTTTTTATAATTTTTTTTTGTCGCATTGGCGTCCATATAATGAGTAAACTAATTTTTTTGTATATGGATGAAAACCGCAACACTTTTGTCGAAAAAAATTCTAAAAAATTAACGGTAACTTTCAGTCTCTTGAAACTTGCACATTATCAGACTAAAATTGATTGGGCTATAAAACTGTGTATTCAGAAAAATTCAAACACTTCCGAGAAAAAAGTTTGAAATTTAGGTGAAAACTTGTTGCTCTATTTTGAAGTTTTCTACAAATTGTTAAACTTGGGTTTGTATGGGGTTTGTTAGAGAAAGAACTATATTTTAATTGAAAATTCTCAAAAATAAATAAATTAACATAAGTTGCACACAATATCACGTTGAAATGGCGTGCTATAGATATGACCGATACTGTACATACCCACATGCCCCCTTAAACCGGCAAAAGCAAAAAAATATTTTTTGTTTCGCAACACTTTAGTCTAATTTTTAAGAAACCGGTTAATCGTTTATGAAGCTTGAATACATTTTCTGGACACACTCTGCAAGACCTTTCCAACGATATCTCAAACATGTCGATTGGACGTCTGGATAAAAACTTCCAAACTCGTGTATATATAAGCGAGTAATTTCAGCATGCTACTTTAGCTGCTTTCGTCACTCGCGCGCACTACCGTGCGCTATGATATGTATATGTAAGTGAAAAATTTTAGCTACCATTTTTAGCCACAACCATATATTTTTAGCTCTTTTTAGCCCTTTTTTAAAAGGAATTTGGCTACCACTAAAAATGATTCGCGGCAACACTGCTCGCTACCCGTTTTCATAAAATCATCTGCGCAAATTATTTCATTTCGCAAGAACTTCATTACTGAGGCCAATGCTAACGAATCTTTAATTTTTTTTTAACATCGGGTAGAGTAAAGTTGATGCAGCTAATAAAAAAGCATGTTCGATGGATGGATTTTGAACAACTACAGAATTCATATTTCATGAATATATTTTTACGATTATTTTACAATTAATCGATTAATGAGACACATAACTACGACACAATTAAATCGTAAATTGGACAAAAATAATCGATTAACTTAATCAAATGATTAATCGCTACCATCTCTAATTGTGCCTTTATTTTCTAAACAAAAAATTTAATAAGTATGTGATTCAAAAAAGGTGCTACCCTATTCAAAAATATTTATTAATTGGGGATTTTTATAATAGCTTCCATTTGAGACCCATATTATAATGTTTTATTTAATTTGTGACTAAATTGGAATAGGAGGCAACTTTATACGCGTATTCTCGGAGTTAATACCTATTTAGATAACCTTAAAACGCAAAACGTTATCTTTATACAAACTTTCGACAAAAGCCTTAGTGTCGCTTCCAAGAAACCTATGGATATATATACTTATACTCTATATATACAAGTATTGCTCGTTTAATGTAATAAGATTTTGTTTCATCAGAAAAACAAAAACTCTAGAACGATAAATTAATTTCTCAAAAGCTGGCAGGCCTATCAAAAAGGGATTTATTTACATAAGGTTTATGGAGAATTTTGTTTTCTTTCATTTGCCGTATTTCGTATTAAAATTGTTAAATTAGTTCGAAAATATATGTAATTAACCAGAACCACTTTTTTAAAGCTGAATAACGGTAATTTTAAAATATCTCTAAAATTTATCCATAGAAAAAAAATTTGCTCGATCTTCGGAATCAGCGAGCAATTCTGCTTAGGAATAAGATAGTGGCATCCAGTGTGCATTTTTGCTGTAAACCAGTGTTATTAAATAATTTGAACAAAATTTTTAACCGGTCACAACTCTTTTCAAAGAAGTAAAACCTTATTTCAAACCTATAGGCCAATTGACACCTTATTTTTGAAAATTGAACGAACGGGGCAGATCAGATGACATTCACAAAATGTTTTTGTTTTATGGAAAACAACTCTTCGCAGAAATGGTATACAATTCTTGAAAACCAAAATATGTATTTCGATCGGATAACTCAACAACAACAATATCCAATTGTTTATTTAACAATTTTTTAATACTATAGATTTTGTATTTATGATGTATGGAGGTGCGTACACAACACCAACTTAATCGCTCCGACCAATTAGTGCTGGTGCAATGGAAAAACTAGCGATCCCACCTAAAAAATAACTATACAACATTTTAAACGAGAAATATTGCCGTCACATTTTCGTTTTTATGATTTTTATTCATGTGGTTAGCAGCGGCAGGTATGTATGTATTAACTACGTATATGTATACATATTAAAAGTGAAGTGATCAGTTATCAAATATATAAATATTTACATGTTCTGTTAAAAAGTACCTTAAACTAGTAAACCCGTATGGCGTTAAAACAACAAAATTGAGTTTAAATTTTTAAAAAGGTAAAACCCTATTCAAAAATCTCAAAAAATATTCCTAATGATTCATCTAAACCATTTCTGAGTGACAAAAATCTCGAATGGCGCCAGTTTTCATTTCATCAAATCGCCCTGTACCGCTAAAAAAGTTCTAACTTCCAAAAATAAAACCTTATTGCACGTCTATGTGGGATCCCAGTTCTTCAATCTGACTTCTCAGTTTGACCTTAAAAAAAGTAGATGGCAACCCTAATTAAAAATATTATCAGCCTAAAGTTTTCTTAAAACTCTTTCGTTTGACACTAATGTTTCCATATTTTATTTATGTAGGTAGGGATAAATCGATACCATCAAGGTATTACTCAAATCAGTACTTGTACTTGTATCAACCAAGGTATCGATACCTACTCAGTATCGGAAAGGTATCGAGTACTTGTTCATACACGGTTAAAAATTTCGGTTTTAATTTTAAACTTTTTGGACTACATATATGACCAAACTAAATTCAGTTTCAAATACAAACCTTCCAAGTTTATAAAAAAGAGAGCACATATGTTGGGTTTAGAATTTAAACAATTCGGTTTAAATGTTAAACCCAAACGTGTTCATAATTAAGAATAAAAAAAAAAACAATCTTAAATTTCATGCTCCGTCTGGTTGGGATTGAACCCGGACAGCCTTGGTAGCAACCAATTGTATCAAGCATCTTTGCACACTCAGCTACAGCCACGCATGTAAATGTGCTTTCATATGTTGAGTTTGAATCAACACCACAATTCGCTGTGCAAACATATTCTATTTCGGTTTAGATTTTAAAAAGTAGACTATAAAAGTTTAAAAAAGGCAGTAGTCCCAGCGCGGTTTAAAAATTAAACCCAAATTTTTGACCGTGTATAACTACGATTTTGCATATTTTTCAAAGTTATTGCATTTTTTTTAACAAAAAATATGCATTTTTACAAGATTATTGATCTTTTAATATTTTTTCATAAAAAAAATTTAAGACAACAATTATTTTTGTATAGTGTTTGATTTCAAAAACAATAGAATACATTTTGACAAGATTAATAGATATAGTTTTTTCATATAAAATAAGTTTAAGGAAAGAACTCCTTTTTTGTTATATTTCGCAAAAACATTAACTTTTCCAAGTGTTTTCCTGAAAAGCTGTGTCGAGATTTTGCTATAGTTATACCTGTTTTTGAGAAAAGCCTCTCGCAAGGGACAGATGTCCCAACAACCGTTATATATAGACGGGCTTGCTTATATAGCTGCGGAAATGTAGTGCGCATATCTTCCCATTCCTCTAATGGGTTGCTTTTTAAAGAAGCTACTGCGGCATAATAAGTTTTGCGCTTCCGATACAAGTACTTTTTCTTCGATACCTATTTGGATCGCAGTAAAAAGTATCGAGTACAAAAATATGTACTTGGTAAATTGAGAAAAGTATCGAGTATGTACTTGGATTTACTTATATCGATTCATCCCTATATGTAGGTTGTGAGGCAATTGAGAAGTAAAGTCCTCTCTCGTCGTACAAAGATCACACTATAAGTCACTAATCATGCCTGTACTGGTGTATGGCGCATGGGCCTGAGCACACTAGCCTGCTAAGTCGAACTGAGCAGTCCACCACTCGAACGCACACTGGACTGGGCAGTCGGCCGAAACAGGTTTCAGTTTTGTATACATGAACTACGCATGATTGTGTTAGTGCATGTGGCACATGCAAACAGCGTTGCCATTTTAGTCGTTTTCTGGCTAGATTTAGCCGGTTGCGATAGCAAACAGCCGGAGAAATTTTGGTTTAGCCGGAAGCCGATTTGTTAGCCGTTTTGCAAAAAAAAATTAGCCGTTTTTAGCCGATTTTGCTATTCGCCTTGTTTTCTTAAAATTCAAATATGTATATATGTTTCCATTTTTGACTAAGAGATCCAAAATCTGTTAAATTTGGCTACTAGCCTTATCGCGGAGATAATTTTCATGTCAGAAAGGGTTATATAAAATTGGACCAGCTTCGCTTATTTTTTATTTTAAACGAATATATTTTTTCTGAAGAAGATTTTAGCGGGGATTTTTCATAAAATGTTTGTTATGAATGTCTTAGATTTAAGTGTGCAGTTTTATTCGCAAACTTAGAAAATAACAAATGGTTTCACTGTTTGCTTAACACGTGTTTGTGTTTGGATATAGTTTTAAAACATAGAATAAATATTGTAGATATTGTCTTCCCAGATAGCGCATATTCAATTCTACCTTTATTTCAAAACATCATTGTTGCCCATGCTTTAAGGTTTAAGGTAAGGGAAAAATAGATATTTTCAAGCACTGAAAGCCGTGAAATTAATTAAATTCCAAAAACCGAAGGCCAACTTGGATTAAAAGAACCAACACTGAAATGCGTCAAAATGAAAATACAAGAGCACAAATTTCTATGTAAAGCAAAACTCTCTGGGAAGACAATAGGTTTGTTCGTCGAAAATCCAGAGATAATTATCACTCGAAATATCAGATAGTAAGAAAAAATGCTGCTGTGGTGTAGTGGTAAGCAGTGAGCGCTTTCACTCATCAGCACCTGGGTTCAAGACCTGGCCAAAGCAACATCGCAAAAAATATAGAAAAGGGTTTTTTCTTAACAGCGGTCGTCCCTCGGCAGGCAATGGCGAGTGTATTTCTGCCATGAAAAACAGCTTCTCATAAAAATACAATCGCCGTTCGGAGTCAGCGTAAAACTGTAGGTCCCTCCGCTTTGTGTGACAACATCAAGGCGCACACCACAAGTCGGAGGAGAAGCTCGGCCAAACACTAACATATGTGTAAGCGCCAATCTATTTGTATTATTAAGAAAAAATGCTCCCAAATTATCTCAAGTAGAGAAACGTGCAAAGTTCTGGCCGAACGCAAATTTGCAGGAATTTTGTATTCAAAAATAAGAAACTTGCATAGAATTTTAAAATTCTTTCAGAGGGGCTAAAATAGGATCTACATGTATATCTTTTTCTTGTTAGTCCGACTTTCCTCAACATATGTACGTTTCAATTTCTTTGTCGTAGTAACTGTCAGGTTTCCTATATCGACTCTGGTTGAGATTGCATTCCGATTACGAATACAGTTTTTTTTTCAGCCGAGTATCTTTCAAAGCATTGGAATTAACTAAATTAATTAAGTAAATAAGTATTTACTTACATTTTTCATTTTAAAATCGCTCAAATTGTAAATTTTTAAATTTAACGAACTTGTTTATTCAAATTATCGTCGACAAGAAATTCAACCATGTGCCACAATTATATGTTTTTCCTAACTGCAAATTCTTGCTGACAAATTTTTTTTCCAGCTTGAATTAGCAATTTCTATCCAAGAACTAGTCTTTCTACTTCCGATTTATTTAAATAAAACATGTGAAATTTTTAGGTGAAACAGTTTAGCCGTTTTTTTTGCTAATTTAGCCGGTTGGTCCAAAAAGTTCTGGCAACACTGCATGCAAACAAAACGAAATAGAAAACATGTTGTCTATGTGTGCGTGTCAGTCCACCGTCAATCCGCGATTTGCGCGGACTGAAATGAGCGAGGTAAACTCGAACTCTCATCCCCCTCTTATCCACACAAAACCGGTTTTAGGCGGACTGAGTAGGGATGGGTAAATTCGATATTCGAAGCTTCGAGATTCGAATTTTAATCGATCTTTAGCTCTAAAATGACGAATTTTTGAAATCGAACTTCGTGGTGCAGAAATTCGGATAAAATCAAATTTTTCTAGAAAAAATCGAATTTCGTCTTCTTCTTTCCTCTTCTGACAAAATTTGGCATCTCTGTGTGTGGCACCATATTTGCATTAGGGNTTAAGGTAAGGGAAAAATAGATATTTTCAAGCACTGAAAGCCGTGAAATTAATTAAATTCCAAAAACCGAAGGCCAACTTGGATTAAAAGAACCAACACTGAAATGCGTCAAAATGAAAATACAAGAGCACAAATTTCTATGTAAAGCAAAACTCTCTGGGAAGACAATAGGTTTGTTCGTCGAAAATCCAGAGATAATTATCACTCGAAATATCAGATAGTAAGAAAAAATGCTGCTGTGGTGTAGTGGTAAGCAGTGAGCGCTTTCACTCATCAGCACCTGGGTTCAAGACCTGGCCAAAGCAACATCGCAAAAAATATAGAAAAGGGTTTTTTCTTAACAGCGGTCGTCCCTCGGCAGGCAATGGCGAGTGTATTTCTGCCATGAAAAACAGCTTCTCATAAAAATACAATCGCCGTTCGGAGTCAGCGTAAAACTGTAGGTCCCTCCGCTTTGTGTGACAACATCAAGGCGCACACCACAAGTCGGAGGAGAAGCTCGGCCAAACACTAACATATGTGTAAGCGCCAATCTATTTGTATTATTAAGAAAAAATGCTCCCAAATTATCTCAAGTAGAGAAACGTGCAAAGTTCTGGCCGAACGCAAATTTGCAGGAATTTTGTATTCAAAAATAAGAAACTTGCATAGAATTTTAAAATTCTTTCAGAGGGGCTAAAATAGGATCTACATGTATATCTTTTTCTTGTTAGTCCGACTTTCCTCAACATATGTACGTTTCAATTTCTTTGTCGTAGTAACTGTCAGGTTTCCTATATCGACTCTGGTTGAGATTGCATTCCGATTACGAATACAGTTTTTTTTTCAGCCGAGTATCTTTCAAAGCATTGGAATTAACTAAATTAATTAAGTAAATAAGTATTTACTTACATTTTTCATTTTAAAATCGCTCAAATTGTAAATTTTTAAATTTAACGAACTTGTTTATTCAAATTATCGTCGACAAGAAATTCAACCATGTGCCACAATTATATGTTTTTCCTAACTGCAAATTCTTGCTGACAAATTTTTTTTCCAGCTTGAATTAGCAATTTCTATCCAAGAACTAGTCTTTCTACTTCCGATTTATTTAAATAAAACATGTGAAATTTTTAGGTGAAACAGTTTAGCCGTTTTTTTTGCTAATTTAGCCGGTTGGTCCAAAAAGTTCTGGCAACACTGCATGCAAACAAAACGAAATAGAAAACATGTTGTCTATGTGTGCGTGTCAGTCCACCGTCAATCCGCGATTTGCGCGGACTGAAATGAGCGAGGTAAACTCGAACTCTCATCCCCCTCTTATCCACACAAAACCGGTTTTAGGCGGACTGAGTAGGGATGGGTAAATTCGATATTCGAAGCTTCGAGATTCGAATTTTAATCGATCTTTAGCTCTAAAATGACGAATTTTTGAAATCGAACTTCGTGGTGCAGAAATTCGGATAAAATCAAATTTTTCTAGAAAAAATCGAATTTCGTCTTCTTCTTTCCTCTTCTGACAAAATTTGGCATCTCTGTGTGTGGCACCATATTTGCATTAGGGCTGCAAGTCTATAAAATACATCGAAGTTTTTTCGATCTGAGGCAACAAAATATCGATGTATCCTGTATAAAAATCGATATTTTTGATGCAGCGAATGAATTAAAACTATACAAGAAAATGGAATAATTGGAACTTCGATAAATGTGGTGACGTGCAATAATGTTAATGACATTAATATTCACTTTTCAATTGTGTATTAATGTCAGCGGCATTAATTCGATTGACATTAATGCACGTCACCCTAAATGTACGTATTAACTCACAGTGAAATGTATTTATAGTTACACATCCCAGCTATACAAATAAATTCATAAAAAATAAATAATATTTCAGATGCTTTATGATCTTAAAACTTTATTTAATGTCTGGTTTTCATTATGTCGAAATAACTGACATCAAAAACTGCTTTAAATAGCAGCTGTTCACTTGGTGTCAAATAATTATAACAACTGACCAAATGTAGATATCGCAGTGCATGTCAAAGGCTGTCGTAAAATTTTTTGTGGCAGGTGATTGACATTCCATTTTCCAACACTGATGTCAAATGTGAAGTGAAATATTTTGCATGAGTCAAAATTACCGGCCGTTTAGCTATGGACAAACCAAAAATGTGACTGGGTAGAACTCTACATGCCCTATTTTCTATTTTGTTAATTGTTTACTTAAAGATCTCGCTTTAAAACGCAAAATCATACGTTGTCATTAAATGTAAGACTTTTTTAATAAACATACGTATGATTGCATATGTATGTAACGTGAAGTATGCAACAATTTCTTTGTTTTTTTTTAAAGCAAGAAAAATAAATGAAATCATGTTATACGCCCCAAAAAATTAGTTTCAATATGCTACATTTGCCAAATTTTTGGATTTTTTTAGATATTTTTTTGAAAAAAAAATTGTATTTTTTTTGGTTGTGAAGCAAAAAAGAGCGATATGGATAGTTAATCATATTAATATAAGTTCATCTGAATCACTTTTCGATTTGAGTTGTCATTCTTACAAACAAACTTTTAAATTTTCAGAATTTTTTTTTTGAAAATTCGAAAAAATTCGAAGTAAATCGAATTTGCACCACCAAATTTCGAATCGAATAATCGAATGGTTGGGCAATGTTCGAAATTCGGAAAAAATCGAATTTCAACCCCCCACTACCCATCCCTAGAACTGAGCAGTCCAGTGTGCGGAGGCCCAATGAAAACATCTGACGCGTTTGCGATGGCGAATACCTGATTTAACGATGGCTGTATGAGCTTTACAACGATATAGACATAGTGTAGCGAACTAAAATTCAGCGGCCATGTCGTTCAAATGGACAGAAACGCTCCTGCTCTGAAAGTATTCAACGTGGACCGCGATGCTGATAACAGAGGAAGAGGAAGGCCTCCTCTGTGTTGGAGATGGACTTGGCTTCACTTGGCATTTCCTATTGGCGTCAGTTAGCACAGAAGAGAAATGACTGGCGTGCTGTTTTGGATTCGGCCAAAATCGGTTAGGCGGTTACAGCGCCAATAAAGAAAAAGAAGGTTGTGTATTAGTGCTGGAAAAACATCGATGTTTACGCACATCGATGTTTCGATGTTTTTGGGCTAGCAACATCGATGTATCGATACATCGACCTTTTTAAATGGCGAATTTTTTAAATGGTGGCTGAATTCATTAACGCAGATATGCAAACCATCAGTCTCTTTAATTTTACAACCATACAAGATAAATGAGTTCAATTTGGAGTTTGATTTAAAAGAGAGTGATATTTTGCATTATTGTGTTTATAAATATAGCCATTTACATATATTGCTGAAAATTTATTAAAAGTCTTGCAAATTTCAATTTGTCGATTTCTTAATAATTCATATTAAGATTTCAGTAAAATAGAATTCGAATTATTGGAGTCTACGTTCAAAAACACATTTATATCCATACATGTACATAAGATGAAAGATTTTCATTGAAAACACACACATAAACAGTCCTACAAAGAAGCTTGCGACTTAAAGATTTAAAGTTGTGGCAACACCAATAACCTAAAGAATTAATAATTTGTATTTAATAAGCTTTATTTATCTATTATCTATCGAAGTATCTTCCAGCACGCTGGCAAATAAAAATTCGTTCCGACCAAACTATATCGAAATACACGCATTTTTTCATTGATAAATACAGAAATGTTTATTACATAAGTTATTGTTAAAAATTTTCGTCCACGAGGAGCAGAAATTGTTTAAATTGTTCATAAAAAAATTATTGAAAAGCAAAAAAAAAAATATTTTTGTAACGCAAATAATTTTGTTGTATAGTTTAATGTTTTTTTTAGTCTGCACCCATAACATTGTTTCATTCGGACAATTACTTTCAAAGAAAAATAAAAATTTCCAAAACACTACACTACACTACAGTACACAATGTACTTTTCGACTACAAAACTCGGTGCTGCCTGAATATCACTGAAAAATATTAATCTTGGTAAACTCGGGGCCCACTTGAGGAAGTCTTATGGTCTGATTATGCATACTTCGCATAACTTCGCACAACTTCGCATAAACTTCAAACTGTAATTTTATGTACTTTGTACCTAATTTGTATGTTTTCCATTACCCAGAAATTAGCAGAACTTTTAAAAACTTAGCGATCTGATGAGTTTAGATTATGCTTCACATTTTCTTAAGTTACATTTTTATTGCACTGGTACAAATGGTTGTGTGAAGTTATGCGAAGTATGCATAATCAGACCCTTACCCATATGTTAAGATTTTTGAAGTGAAACTACCTTCTAAAAATTATTGTTACCTTGTTTATACCAATGTAAGAACCGCATTTACAATAAACCGATTTGACTCAACACATTTTTCTTTCAAAAGTTTATAGCGCCCTCGCTGAAACCGTATTCAAAAGTAAACAAAATTCGTTGTTTTCTTTGGATATTTCTTTAATAATTAATTTGCGCGGATGACCGAAATGGAAGCGAACAATAATTCAAATTTATTATAATAACTAGCTGGCCTCGTATGCGCGAGGCTTTGCCACGCGCTGAATGTGTACATAAGTAAGTACATATACGCGGCAAGTGGCAACCCTATTAAAAAATAAAGCCTTATTGCACACCTAATGGCCAAGCCGTTTCATTTGACATCTTATGTTTTTAAGGCAACGAACGGTGTGGATCTTAAACATTTTTTTAGACAGGCGGCAACTATATTAAAAAAAATAAAACCGTATTGCACACCTGGAGGCCAAGTCCTCTCTTTTAACAACTCACTATTTAGTCCAACGAACAGCCCAATTCTTGATAGTTTTTCGTACAGGTGGCAACCCTCTTCGAAAATATAAAACCTTATTGCGCAAATCTGATGTAATTAATAAAAAATGCATTCACGTATTATATGTAAGGTTGCAATTTTTTAATAGGTGGCAACCCCTCTAAAAAAAAATTAAAGCATTGCACATCTGAGGATCATATCCTTTCGCTTGTTTTTTTTTTTTAATTGAATGAACTGTGAAAATCTGATGTATATAATTAATAAAAATGTGGTTATTTTTAAATAGGTGGCAACCCCACTAAAAAATAATTAATGCATTTTGCACATCCGGAGACCATATGCTTTCACTTGGTATCTAATTTTTTAGTCCGACGAACGGTGAAGATCTTATAACTCAACGCAAGGATCTTATAAGTTTTTAGACAGATGGCAACCCTATAGAAAGGCTAAGCACTAAATATAATACTTCTATCGATACAGAATATACAAAACAAAATCTCATCCAAATCCCTTCAGTAGCTTTCGAAATTAGCGTGGTAAAAAAATCTTGGCTTTGCTTTATACTACGTATAAGAATAAGATAGTAATTTTAAATAGGTGGCAACCCTACTCAAAAAAATTAAAGTTATTGTACACGCAAAGGCCATGCTCTTCCATTTGGTATCTAATTTTTTTATCCAGAGAACGGTGAAGATCTTATAGTTTTTTAACAGGTGGCAGCCCTACCCAGGAAAATAATATATTATTACACATCCAGAGGCTAAGTCTTTTCAATTGACAGTGACGGTGCAGAACTGACGCCTACGCTTATTAGCATTGAATATAGTGATTGTCTTAACAGGTGGCAACCCCATTTAAATTCTAAATTAAAAAAATATATTAGAGAAAATCTCGTCAAAATCCGTTCAGTAGTTCCTTTATACTATGTATAGACAATTCCAATTTAAAACGGGCTGTATGAAGAAAATCAGCTTTTTTCACTTCGCGTCAAATGAGTGATGTATTTATACCTGTTTTTTAACAGATACACAGTGCTTCCCTTCCATATGAAATGTGGGCAAAAATATAATTATGGACGGATTTAACTGAAAAATCGCTTCTTAGTAAAATTGAGAATGCTCAATTCAGAGACTGGCCTGTAGATGTGCAATAAAGTTTTATTTTTTTGAAAAGGGTTGCCACCTGTTACAAATTTTATTAACATTATTAAAGTTGAATTAACTGAGAATGTAAATGAGATAGTACAATATGGGTATCAATTGAAATGGTTTTGAATGATTTAGTTTTAAACGACACGTAGAAGGTTTGCCACATGTTAAAAAAATTAAATTCACTTTAATTAAGGAAATAGGGTAACTGAAATATGTATATCAATATGGGTATCAGAAAAAACAAACAATTAGGCATATTAAGAAAGAAATAACTGAAGACTAAAACATTCCTTAGTTAATTTACGAGTCCAGTAATTTAAAATGAATGTAATCAGAACAAATCATTGATTGGCAATGTATGTATTTGTAATAAAATAACAAATACATGTCGTAAACCTTGGGTTTGACACAATTATTATTTCAGTTTAACTAAATTCGACTTTACAAACAGGTGGCAATCCTCTTCGTAATATTTGCAAACTAAAACCTCTGATGGCATTGACAAAAAATGAAAAAATGATTTTATGCATTAGCAAAAAACGCACTACTTAAAAATGTGCAAAAAATTAGCAGGTTTTTTATTTCTTTTTTCGAAAGCTAAAAACTCATACAATTTAATAAAATAATAAAAAATAACATATTTTCAAATATATTTTTTATTCATTCCATTAAAATTTACCGTTTTTTGAAATTTTGATAAAAAAATTGTTTTTCTGGAATACCGCAGGGACACCTTGGGTTTAATTTTATTCCAAATTTTTTAATCTTGTAGCTCTCTACTATCTATTTAGAAATAAAAAAAGTCAAACCAACATTTTATTTTTATTTACATTTTATTGTTTTGGTGAAGAGCTTACGCATGGCTATGCTCTTATTAACATTCTTAGTATAAAATTTGTCGACTTTAGTGGCTTCCTGGTGGCATGTAATTCATTTTATAGGGAAATTTCTATTTAATTATTTTTAGTGGATAAATTACCTTTCCAAAAATACCAAACGCGTTCACATTGTAGACAAAGAATTTTAGATTTTTGCCCACTTAGGCGGCACTGTGCGATGTGAGAAGTAAAACACCGATTTGAAAACAAAATCGAGTCAATACACCTTTGCATTTCTGAGCGTATTGAAATTTGGTTTATGCCTCCATTTTGAATCACAGCGAACTAGGTCAAAGCGTTTTATGTGTCGGTATAAACAAGGATGTATCATGAATATCACTATGCGTACACAAAAAGAAAAAATTTAAATTTTCAGAGCCCATTGAAATTAACTGTACATAAATATTTGGGAAATAATTTTTTAACTATGCGATGCAGAATTCATCATCATTCATATCATTCCGTACTAAAATCTCAATTGTATCTAGAAATTTATTTTTAGAACTGATCTCGAAAAATTACATATATACATACATATTTCACTCATGTTCAACGCTTCGAGTGTTATATCATAATAAAGATACAAGGCGTGCGTGAGAACGGTCGTTTGTAGATGTCTCACTTATCAATTCCGTTCTATGAATATTTCGCTCAACGCCCCGTGTTTCGTAGTCCCCCGATCTACCTCAACTGAAATTTTAAATTTTTAACTGAGTTCCCTTAATCATTTTTATTGCTTTCGAGCACCATATAGTACGAACAATCGCGACCAGTAGCATCACAAATCAAAAACTTGCTAAAGGCAAGTCGACAAATAACACGGAAAAGCTATATAAAATTGTTACTAATATGTACATGCATACAGCGGTAGCACGTAATCGTTGTAGTACGAATATATCATATTATACACAATACATATTTTCATATGTATGCATATAATCAATGGCTAAGTTTATTTGCCTACCTACATATATATATATATACAGGGTGTCCGGTGGCAGAATTAGGAATTAAAAGCTAAATTAAAAATGAATTACTAATGATATACGTTTATTTCAATAACTATTACAAAGAAGACAAGTGCGGATTTTGTTTTTTTTTTAATTATTCCTCTAAAAATGTTGACCGTTACGTTGGATACACTCTTCAAATCTGGCCTCCGTACTCCGAGCCACTCGCTGCAGAAGTGATGTTGGGATACAATTAACCTCACGAACGATATTTTTTAGTGCTGAGATGGTCGCTGGGTTTTTTTCGTAGACTTTACTTTTGAGGTATGCCCACCGAAAAAATCCATAGGGGTAAGATCGTCGAAGGGGTCGTCGAAGGGGTCGTCGCAGGGGAAAACGTCGAATATTGTACCGTGGACAAAATCTACGACGAGCAGTTGCACACTAATCATTGACCTTGAAATACGCTTCGATTGCGAACGCATGATGCTTACCCGTCCACTGAGACATCGTTATTAAATAACTCGCACGAATGACGAAGCTTACGCTATCCCCACCCCGCCGATACGCTCAGCGGTTAGGGAGAAACTGTAAATCTAAAACCCAATTCTGCCACCGGACACCCTTTAATATTAATACATACATATACATATCACAAAGATTTGTATTTATGACTTTCAATAAAAGTCTGATTTTGAACATGCAAGAAGCGTATAACGATTTGCAAATTTTAATCGTAGTGCTTACATTTAAACAAACATACAAAAATATTAATAATATTTTGGCGCTTACACTTACAATTTCTGGTGTTCTTCTTGGTGTTGATACACAAAATGGAGGGACCTACACTTTTCCGCCGCCTCCGAATGGCATGCGGATTTTATAAGAAGCTTTTTCATATTAGTTCGCAATTATTTTGCCAGTACAAAATGAACGCTTCTCTTGCATCAAAATGAACGCTCGCTCTCTTTCTTTTGTGTGTTGGATATTTTTTTTTGTCGTTATCGAACGCCATCCAGTAAAAATTTGGAAAAACTATTACCAATTTTTGACTTGTCGAACGCAACTAATTTTAGGCAGCAAAAATTATCCATCACGAAAACATATGGTTGCAATTTTTGTAGACAAACAAAATTGCATTTTTCGAGTTTAGGTATATATATGCTTTTTGGCTGCCTGCTATGTGACTTTATGATAGTGCCAACTAGTTTTTACTTCTAGAAATGTTCCTGGCGAATATTGAACGTTCACTTTCCTTTTTTCTTCCATGGAGGCAAAATGAATTTCAGTTTGTTTACAAATTGAAAAATGGGATGTAATCATCATTTTGACAGGGAGAATGTAAACTCGTAGGCTTTCGGCAGCGCTTAGAAAAAATAACACTCATCAGTCCGGCTACGCTGACCACAGTATTTTTTACAAAAAGATCCATATTTCAAACCGAAGTTATTCATAAATTTACATCTGAAAATTTGAAATCTTTATTTTAAACTAACGCTTAATTGTTTGACCACACGTGTGTGTGTAAAATTTGTTGCTTTGGGTTAAGCGTTTGGACACAATAACACAAAATTATTGTACAAGTAACCTAGCCGTACCCAACAAAATACCTTTTGCTTGTTCAAATTTCGATTCTAAGGGCGTGTGTGAATCGGTAACAAAGATCTATGGGGAAAGCTATTGAATAATATTTTTACTATGGTGAGACAATTTTGCCAACCTGCTGTGTGAAATGAAATATTTTTTGACAGCAGTAAATTTTTGATAACCGCAGATTTATGCGGAATAAAATATTAAAAATTGAAGTGAAATTAATATTTTAAGAAAACATCTACCATCGTTGATTGCAATTCATCAGCTTAAGCTTTTATTTAACGAAAAATTACACACATCAACAATCTATGCGATTGTAAAAATTTTTCATGCATTTGTCAAAAATTTCACTAGCCTCATGAGCTAGTGAAATTTTATTGACCTCATAGTTTTCAAAAATTTACTCGCCGCGAACTTTGTTATCGATTCACACACGCTCTAAGGGCGTGTGTGAATCGGTAACAAAGTTCTATGGGGAAAGCTGTTGAATAATACTTTTACTATGGTGAGACAGTTTTGCCAATCTGCTGTGTGAAATGAAATATTTTTTGACAGCAGTAAATTTTTGATAACCGCAGATTTATGCTGAATAAAATATTACAAATTGAAGTGAAATTAATATTTTAAGAAAACATCTACCATCGTTGATTGCAATTCATCAATTTAAGCTTTTATTTAACGAAAAATTACACACATCAACAATCTTAGCAATTGTCAAAATTTTCTATGCATTTGTCAAAAATTTCACTAGCCTCATGAGCTACTGAAATTTTATTCACCTCATAGTTGTCAAAAATTTACTCGACGCGAACTTTGTTGCCGATTCACACACGCTCTGTGAACAAAATGTTTTTAAATAAACAAAAAATGAATACTTAACAAGATTTGGAGGATTTTAGATATTGGATACGGTAGCACGAAATGTCACAATCTACTTAATTGTCAGGTTGTTAATATGACGACGAAAAGGTGGCAATGGAACTATCTTCTTTTTTGTATCATGGTAAAGGTACTGGCACAATGCGGGCTTGCTTTGCTTTCAAAACTGTCAAAAATTGTATGAAATATTCTAAAACGAACATATGAAGGCCGAACAATGGCTGCTTTGCTTCACTTGCTTTAAGTGCTTCAAAGTTCTAACTAGGCAGGTATTTTATTCGAAAGCGTTTTCTAGGCTTTTGTCTAAATGAATTCAAACAAACTGCTGCAGACTTTTTTAAACAGTAATGGTGTTTTCTTTCCACCGAAAAATATTGCCTTCTTAGTAGGTACCCTCTACGCACAACTACTAGGAAAAGCCAATGAGAAGGCGAAATTTTTTTAGAAACGAAAACGCCGTAAGTAATTCGAAATTCGCTAGCCTAGAGTGAAAAGTGACTAAGTCCATTTTTTGCAGGAGAGGAAGAAAGCTTCTTGTACCCATTCGCAAAACTTTGAATATGTACAGCATTTTGCGTGTTTAAAGCCACGCAAACTATATTCGAAACAGAAGGATTCGATCTGTATTAAAAACTTTCGTATTATTTTGGCCTTACCGGGTTTTCAGTGCCTCTTTTGGACTTACAGGCTAACCAATTTATTGTCAAAAATTTCTCATGCGCATGCAACTTGTATGGGATCAACCGAAATTGAACGGCGTGCGTATGAAGCTAACTCAATTTCCAATTTTTGTTCTGCGTGACATTTTTATTTGACGTTTCGCTCAATGAAATCAAATGCAATCGCACGCAAGCCAATTTCGGGTGACGCAAAAAAACAAATTCGACGGCATGCGTACCAAAACGCAAGCCGCGAATATTAGGTTAGCCTGTTAGCAAATTTTCCTTTCATTATAAATGAGAAAAATTGAACAAGTACTTTTATCTTTTTCGGATCGAAAATAAGAGTTTGCATTAAAA
Source organism: Rhagoletis zephyria (assembly GCF_001687245.7). Lineage (NCBI taxonomy): Eukaryota > Metazoa > Arthropoda > Insecta > Diptera > Tephritidae > Rhagoletis > Rhagoletis zephyria. The sequence goes on from NW_016157108.1 coordinate 120,105, forward strand.
GTTAACTAAGCAATTTTTTTAATCTAAGCTAGCGATATATGTATATGAATGATCGCTAATTTATGAGCTAACTAGCAATGCCCGCTTGCTTCGCGGCGCCTGATAAGATATTTTGCGTTGGCCAATACAAAAATAGCGTTTAAAAGCAAAAGTGGTCTGTAAAGTAAACATTTTTAGTTTAAATTGAAACCACTAAAGAGCAGAATCCTCCTCACACATAGGCCAAGAATAGTAGCGCTGTGATACCATATGGAATACTAGTCCCTTTCGATGTCATAAGTTTTACCAATGCTCTTATTTTCACCTGTGAGATCTCTGCCAAGCGTGCGTAATATCCTTCTATGATCTTGTAACTTCAGCATTGGCCCGATGTACCATGTAAGCCAATAGAAGTCCTTATAAGGAAACTCAAGAGCACAGATGAGCGTTTTCAGTTATAGGACGGCCAAGAATCCTCGCTGTCCCACAGGATAAAAAGTTTTCCCGTACATTGGCTAAATTAATCGTGTGATCTCTTGAATATCGTTCAAATGAAGCAATTGATATTCGCCACTTTTACAATTAGTCTTAATATTTATGAACTGGTTTCATTGAGTCTTGCTCCTGTAAAAACGGCCGCCCCGAGCAATTTCGTCAATCGGAGGTAGATGCAAGATCGCATTTAGGGTGTATGAGGACTTCAAACAAGGGTGCGCTTACACAACGTTGCGGTCTTTATATGCATACTTAAACGCATGCCAAAGCAGACAGAACCCCGTGTGGGTTTCATATATTTCGGCTGCAGCGCCATCCATAAGGTCCTTTTTCTGCAAAACTATTGCTTGTCATGAAATAAATATGCACAATAAATTTCAATTAGATTTTTATTCAAAACACGGATGTTCTAAATACCTAAACTCCAGCGGGTCCATTTTCAAGAAACGAATTTTTCATCATACAGGTAGCTTACGTATTGAATTTCAACGAAATCGGTTCATAAATACTAAAATATGGATAACTCGACCCCAGCGCCACCTACCGAGTTTTCTAGTAGCCTATAATAGGACCATATATGCAAGGTACAACCTCTGAATTTTTGACTGGAATCTATCCAGTGGTTTTTGAGTACTTAACTCGAACGAACAACGAAAACGGCTATTATTGTATATATACATATATAAGATATAAGATGTAAATACATACATATGTACATATGAATGCACAGTACGCTAAATTTTTTCGTCTTATCAGATCTGTACCGTTCGTTCTATTTTACAAAATGCGGTATCAAATTAAAAAGCTTGGCCAGTGGGCGTGCAATAACTTCTTATTTTTTCAAAAATGTTGCTACCTGATAAAAAAAATTAAGTTCAAACTATTAAATCAATTATTACACTATGAGTATCGATCGAAATGGTTTTGAAAAGGCTTTATTTCTTTATTATATGTAGGAGGGTTGCCACCTGTTTCAAAAAGCAAGTTCAACTTAAATAAAGGCCGAAAATTTAAATGTATATCCTGAAATCGATGTCAGGCGAAAGAGGTTGTGCTTTGAAAATATTTTGAAGAACCTTGAACCTTGTTACAAAGTTAGATTCAATATAAGCAATAGGTTCAATAAATTACTTCAATCCGAATGTATGTATATACATACATCATTTTAAAGGTTTATAAATTCTCTTTTTAAGACATGGGCGGTTTTAAGGTTAAATTGGTGGTGACATACCATTACGCCATAGTCATAACCAGGGTTGTTGCGAATATTCGCATTCGCATCCGCAACTGCGGAGCTTTCGCATTAATTTTAACATTCGCATTCGCTTTCTCATTCGCAATAATCAATGCGGAGCTTTTGCGAATGCGAATGTTGTGCAAGTGCACCGACAAAACGTATATATGGCAAATAAAAAGGACAAATTCTAGCCCATATTTTTGCCTGTGGTCGTGGGAGTATTTGTGTAACAAAACTGGTCAAATGCCATATTTATCAACTTTGATAAAAATGTCTTTAAACATATTATTTCTTAAGCTATATAGCCGAGCTATCAATGGACAGTCATACAAGATCCATCTTTTACTTGACCTTTGACGTACGTCAAAGAGAACATAGGCTTTTTAACAATTTTTTTTATGTGCCTGCATTGCTTTCTTTCTTTATTATGATTTTTTTTTGACAATCTTAAAAAATCCTACTAGGCACAAAAGAAGAAAGTGTGCACTGTAATTCTTAACCAAATTTTCGTGATTTGCCTTTGATGTTACATATATTCGTTTCAATAATTTCAAATGGGGCTCTTTGGGAAATTTATTTTTAGCAAAAATTTTAAAAACAGTACCTTTGTTTACTTGTCGGGCAATATTTTTTTCATAGGGATATACATTGGATCCTTGGCTAAAAAACTTCTGTGGTAAAATTGTTCCTTCTTTCCAGCAGAAATGATAAATGTCTGGCTATAAAGAGAATCGATGCTCAAATAATTAAAAACCTATAGGTCTGACCTTTAATAAGATAAAAATTACATAGCTATCTGAGATTCAAATGCTTATAAAAAACAGGGTTTTTTTTTTTTTAAGTAACAATATACCGATCCGATTCGGCTGGCAGCCACGACTTTGATAACAGAATTTTGTTCAAAATTTTCATTCCTGGAAAATACGAATTTATTTTCCATATCCACCTATTTAGCGCGCTATAAGCATAAATTTTTCAAACCAGTCGCAGAAGGAACTATTAAAAATAACAGAAACTAAAATCGAAAAACACTCNTAAAAAGGACAAATTCTAGCCCATATTTTTGCCTGTGGTCGTGGGAGTATTTGTGTAACAAAACTGGTCAAATGCCATATTTATCAACTTTGATAAAAATGTCTTTAAACATATTATTTCTTAAGCTATATAGCCGAGCTATCAATGGACAGTCATACAAGATCCATCTTTTACTTGACCTTTGACGTACGTCAAAGAGAACATAGGCTTTTTAACAATTTTTTTTATGTGCCTGCATTGCTTTCTTTCTTTATTATGATTTTTTTTTGACAATCTTAAAAAATCCTACTAGGCACAAAAGAAGAAAGTGTGCACTGTAATTCTTAACCAAATTTTCGTGATTTGCCTTTGATGTTACATATATTCGTTTCAATAATTTCAAATGGGGCTCTTTGGGAAATTTATTTTTAGCAAAAATTTTAAAAACAGTACCTTTGTTTACTTGTCGGGCAATATTTTTTTCATAGGGATATACATTGGATCCTTGGCTAAAAAACTTCTGTGGTAAAATTGTTCCTTCTTTCCAGCAGAAATGATAAATGTCTGGCTATAAAGAGAATCGATGCTCAAATAATTAAAAACCTATAGGTCTGACCTTTAATAAGATAAAAATTACATAGCTATCTGAGATTCAAATGCTTATAAAAAACAGGGTTTTTTTTTTTTAAGTAACAATATACCGATCCGATTCGGCTGGCAGCCACGACTTTGATAACAGAATTTTGTTCAAAATTTTCATTCCTGGAAAATACGAATTTATTTTCCATATCCACCTATTTAGCGCGCTATAAGCATAAATTTTTCAAACCAGTCGCAGAAGGAACTATTAAAAATAACAGAAACTAAAATCGAAAAACACTCATGAAGTTACAGATTCCCCAAATTCTGAAACAGCCAATGGAATGAGAATGAATAATTCTTTTTGAAGGGCTTTAGAAAACCTGACACATCTGGTTTGGCTTGTAAGCGCTGTTTAAACAATGATCTCTGCATTATGCTAGATTGTAATTGTTTCTTAAAAATACTTGACATCCGCATTCGCATCCGCGGATGTCAAAAATTCCACATTCGCAACATCCCTAGTCATAGCCATTACCCCAACCGTAACCACATTATCCATCATGATTATAGGTATCATAACCATAAAGGGCTGATTTCTCGTAGTCAACAATGCCGGTGTTGCTAGACGCGGAACAAGATTCGGAAAATGTGTAATACCGTAGGATATTTGCGCAGAACTTCTTTCACTATTACTAAATTCTTAAAACTCAACACCAGATCATAATCAAATATGTACATCAAATTAAAGGTACTAACAATAATATAAATTCTTTCTCATTAATTACGAAATTTTGTTAAAAATGTCATTTTATGAAAAATATACAATTTTTTGTTCGTTTTTTAGTATTTTTGGATTAAATATTTAAAAAAGCATATAAGTTATGTACTTCAGCTGAAATATAAATTAATTGGGTTTAGGTTGTCATCATAAGTTTTTGAATCGGTTATGTAGTTCATACGGGGTTAATATTTAAAAGAGTCAAAACATTTTAATTTAACCTCATATATCTTCTTTATATTTTTGCACCAAATAATTTTGGTACAGTTAAAATCAACGTGAGAAGTTCTATCAAGTCACATGGCTTTTGCATAGCTAAATGGTTCATATTCTACACTTTTGTCAAAACGTTGGCTGTGAACAATAGTATATTTTTTAACGTCTGGCAACACGTTCTTACTCGCACTTCAGATATCAGCTGACCATGGTTATAGTGGAAAACCAAAATTCAATTGGTCCCTATGGCTATGGTTATTGCTATGGCTTTATGGTGTGGCGCCACTAATCGAATACAGTGTTGGCAGTAAGGTTGCTTGGAACCAAGGATGCATTGCAACGTTAATTTTAGCGTTTACCAAAAAAAGCAATCGTTTCTGTTGAAACGATTCAGTTTTTTATCGTTTAGGTAATTATCAAAATAATTCTATTTTGGTTTTTAACGAAAAGAAATTCAATCGTTAATGCTAAAGCTGTAGCATGCATTTAGGTGCTAGGTGTTAATAGTGAACGGGCAATGGCATACAACAACTTTTCGTAGATTTATTTTGTTAAAGATTGATGATTTATTTCGTTTCAACGTTAACTATTGAGTTTTGTTTCCTTTATTTTGATAAGTTATTTTTCAGGGTTCGTATTTGCACACACATGCTCTGCTCACACACACGCCAGAAACACATTCAACTTGCACTCACTGCTCATACACATGTGTGTGCATAAGTGGAAAACAAACTCTACTCACAGAAAAGTGTGTGCTGTTTGTTATTAAGCACATGCACATGTGTGTGAGCCGATTTTTGTACAAATTTCAGCCCATGCACATGCACATAATATATTCTTAAAAGAATTTGTTTATTAAACGTTATTTTTTGAAAGACAATTCAATAAAAAGTGAGATGTTGTTTGTTTTTTATATGACAGAAAACATATTAAAAAATTATTTTAAGATTTGAGTTAGAATTCGAAGTGTATAAGTTTCTCTACGCATAGCGCACACATGTGCGTGTGCTTTACATTAATAAAAAGAAAGTACACACATGTGCCCGTGCTGTTTACCAAACGGCACACACATGTGATGTGAGCAAATTTTTAATTTTTTATATGCACAGCACACGTGTGTGAGCTTAAAATGTTAGGATGTGCTGCACATGTGTGTGCAAATACGAACCCTGTTATTTTTGCGCATCAACAAAACGAAATCGATTCATATAGTTTGTTGAGCATCTCTGCTTGGAACAGCTGTTTTATATGGTTATGGTTATGTCACCACTAATTTAACCTTTAATTGGATGAAAAGTAGTTAGGCTGTTAATAGATAAGTGCATCAAGTACGAATATAACTGCTGTTACATATAAATAAAAAATGGAGGGTTCAGGAACTATACGGAACCTGTTTACATGTTGTCCTCGACCATACCTACAACTTACACTAGGTTTTGTTATGGGTGTATTTCTTGACTTTTTTGTAGCACGAACTAGTTCAGTAGTAGCAGGGGACTAGTTCGGGCATAGTTGGGGAGTAGTTTCGGCCCAGTTGGGGCTTAGTTTTGGACAAATTCAGGACTATATATATAATATATTCCCAAACTACTCCCCAACATTTCCCAAACTGTTCCCCAAGTAAGCCCGAAATGGTCACTAACTAATTCCGAAATGGTCCTGAATAAGCCCCGTCCTTTAAAACTTAAACAATTTTTTCGCACTCATAATTATTATGACAAGACTTTTATAGGATAGGTCGTAAAATAAGTCTTTGAAGACTTAAAAATATTCATCATTTATTATATAAGTCTTAAAATAATAGTTATCGATGACTTAAACAAATTTTCTCACACATAATTATTATCAAAGTCTTTTATAATTCTTACGAAAATTTGGATGAATTTTTAAAGCTCCACTATGAAATAATTATTATTCCGGGTCTCTGGGACAAATACAATTAATGGCTGAGAATCTAGCCAAATTTCCTGCAGAGTATTTTTAATATGACATTGTGTGTAGATATGTTTTCTGGTAATTTAATCGAGTCAAATTCCCCGCAGGGTATATTTACAGCATACCCGCGATGCAGCGAAACAGAGGTGGCGCCTTCCGCGGACCGCTAATCCTCCCTTTCTCGATTTGACAGCATCCACCCTTTCGCTGACGTAACATTATTATTTTTGAGCACTTGTGATGAATACTAAATATTCATATTGTACCTATTTGCCGAAAAGTTGTACCTAAAAGTAGATACACGTACCTAAACAGAAAACATGTACTTTTATGTGCATATATTTTTGTCACTCTGTGGACTAAATCTTCCATCTGTACCGTAACAACTTTTGGACTTACATGAAACTATATTTTACTACGTTCCAAATGTACCTAAAATAATGTCATTGTACCGAATGTACGTTCAAATTTAGGAAGCTGAAGAGTAGGTACAATCCTACCTAGTTTTACATCACTATTTCGCACCACTGGTTCGCTTCTTCCTCTTCTTCTTCCTCTTCTTCTTCAAAATTATTCTTTACACTCTCCTTCTCAAAATAATGTGACGTCACACCCAGTTGCTCTCAGCTCGATTGGCGCAATCTTGTATTCTATCATTCTTGCAGCATACCAATTTGCCAAACGACGTCGTTTCCCACTCGTTCTGGTGAACAATTTGTCCGCTGGCGACGTTCGAATTTCATATCCGATTAAGAATGTCCGCGATTTAGCTTTCCCTGATTCCATATACATATACACATTTGATGTTGCCTTTTTTAAAATATTTGCCTTTTTTTGGCTTTTCTACCTTTAATTGTAAAGGGCAAGGAAAAGCCCTTATTCCTGATAATATGAAAGTTTTAGCGTTCCATATTTAAATTGGGCTCACTTGTATCAACTCACGTCGAGCGCACGTTTAGTACATTCAAGGCTTTTCTTCGCGAAAAGCGAATGAAAATGCTGCCAGAAAACTTCAAAATTCGTCTAGTGGTTCAATGTTACTACAAGTACAAATTGTTCATATAATGAAACTAGTTCATAGATTTTCTCTTTTTACTTGTAAAATAAGCATTTCTAAAATAAATGTATTTTTTGATTATTATTCGGTTTTGTGATTTCTAGTGCCTTTTTTTGCCTATTTCACCCAACTTCACCAAACCGACATCGTAACGACTTCGATTCGATGAGAAAAAACGAAGTCGGAACGATTTTGCATTCGAATTCACCCAAACGACTACACCAGACCGACGTCGTAACGACGTCGATTCGAACTCGCCCCCGTTCTGTGGCAAATTGGGATTGCATGTAGATATGTTTTCTGGTAATTTAATGCATATGTATTTGTACTGATTCATGTAGTTGGGCATGTGTGTACATGTGTTTGTGGCTGATGTTGGTGCACTCGAAGCGATCTGAAAGATTGATTTCCGCATTCAATAGGCGACTGTGTGTTTTATAATTTAATTTTCAACAATAACTTCAGCTTTTTAAAAGCTTTCATTTAACTTGCTCTGTATGTATGTATGTTTGTATCTTGCAATCAATTTTTGACCAACTTCCCAATAAGCTAGAGAATTTAGTCTTCACAGTTGGCTCATAACCCGATGACAATGCAGTACGAAAGGTGAGTACATAAATTCGATAGGTGACGCAGGAGCCGAGATATTTGAAAAACCCGTATTTATAGTCCGATCATATTTGGAAGGTATATTAACTACATGAAATGGAATAACTCCACTAAAAACGTTGCTGTTAGGTGGTGCAAGAGTCGATATATTTGGTAAACCGATTTCGTTCATATTAAGAAAGCTTGCTTTAAAAATATTTGTTTTTACTGTTAACTTATTTAATCTAACATGTAAGTATGCATGTACATATATTTATATATATGTATGTACATACAAAGTACATCAAAAATTATGCTTGCACCTACAATTCTTACAATAGAATCCTCAGTTTAACGCTTACCTGATTATGACTCGAGAATTTGCGCGTTACTTTATAAAACAATCAAAATTATTTGTAAGATCAGAAATAAATATATTGGTTGGCAACATAGCGATTTATTCCAGTTTATTTTAATTTAGTTTAATTTGATAAATTTTATTTTAATCACATTAAACTTATTTTATTTTATATTAATTTTATTTTGTTTTATACACACATTTTGGTTTTTTGCGCATTTTCAATACGTATACATTTTTCAAAAATATGCTCAGAGCGTGACTTTAGAGATATAAAATAATCCCTGATAAACATTTTTATTGTTTTACGTTCGCGGTTTTCTGATTTTTTTCCAGTAACGGGTGAAAACAATGCCCACACACAAATAGCACACACACTTGTATGTACATACATATGTAGAATAAAAATTTTATAGCATACACATATGCTGTATTCAATTCAATTCATTTTAAAACTTTACGCTTAAAATTTTCACTTTCGAAACTTTGAATCGCGCCCGTCCGTCGATCGTCAAATCGCGTCTCCAACTGAGCTTTAGTTGGGGTAAGTTGCGATCTGATGGCGCCGAACGCCGACATTAACTATGGACATACATATCTACATACATGTGTACTAGTATGGATGTCGGCTTGTTTTGAATTACCTCCCTTTCTGCTGCAGAGATTCGCTGGCTAAAACGCATAAAGCCAGGCATACGTATGAATATGTACATATGTATGTACATTAGACTGCATCATCAAAAAAAGTTGCGTTTTTTCCGCCGGGATTACAAAATTTTGTTATATTTTAGATTTCCACCAAAATATTTCAGATAAATATTAAGATTTACGTGAGCTGAACCGATTTGAAAATACCTCCAAAAATATGAGCTTTTTATGAGTAAAAACATGATACAAAAAAGAAGGTCACTTTTTCGTCGCCATATTAACAACCTGACAATTAAGTAGATTGTGAAATTTCGTGCTACCATACCCAATATCTAAATTCCTCCACATTTTTTTATTATTTTTTTGTTTGTTTATTAACATTGTGTTCTTATACTATGTCTCCATTGAGAGATTTATCCATTAATATTTAATAAATCCAGTTGCTAAATCACAACCGTCTCCATTACCACAACGAGATATGTTTGACGTTCACATTTTTAAATATTTGACGTTTGCTTATGTATGATTTTATAAATACAGTTGCGGACATTGATATACAGACAGATAAAAGGAAGGTACCAAGCGGAATTTCATTATATGAATTCTGAATATTATTGGCTTTTAATTCGTGGTAAATATGTATGTGTAATATATAGTTTGGAATGTGTAAAGAATGGTACCATATTCCGAATAATTTTCCCGAATTTAAGAAAAATTATCAAAACGGTAAAAACATTTGCGGGAAGAAAAATTTGTGTAGAACTCTCTTATTCATAGGAGGGAACCGAAAATCCAATCGTGGGCCTTTGGCATATCATGAATAGGTACGAACTGAGTTCTAGAGGATGTTCGGTGCAATGTTATCGAAGCAGAACCATTACCGAAATTTATACATTTTTTGTCGCAGCGCGTAAATGACTTATAGAAAGCGGAGAAGACTCTGCTTGATATTAATATAAAACGTTTCTTCTAAATTTTTAGTTTTTAAAATAACATTTTCTTAATTTATTACAACCAAAGTTTTGGAAATATGTATTACTAATTTTCCTCCCAAACTAACAAAATATAAAAATCCCTAAAAATACGAAAATTCATGTTTTTATGATAGGCNTTGATATTAATATAAAACGTTTCTTCTAAATTTTTAGTTTTTAAAATAACATTTTCTTAATTTATTACAACCAAAGTTTTGGAAATATGTATTACTAATTTTCCTCCCAAACTAACAAAAATATAAAAANGGAGATTTAACTTAAATCTACTGCCTTTCGAGATTTAATTTTATATGGTAAATCTCAAAAGATTTAACGTCAAATCTCGTCAGAGGGCTAAATCTTCATTAAATCTCACAATGGAGACATAGTATTAGAATTGAAATTTGAACAAGCAAAAGGTATTTTACTTGTACAATAATATTGGGTTATTGGGCCGTATGCAAAAGAACTGAGCAATTGCTTTTTCTTAAAATATATCTTTCACTTAAATTTATTTNATTGAAATTTGAACAAGCAAAAGGTATTTTACTTGTACAATAATATTGGGTTATTGGGCCGTATGCAAAAGAACTGAGCAATTGCTTTTTCTTAAAATATATCTTTCACTTAAATTTATTTGAACAAATTGAGTACAAGGTATGAAATTTTAAGAAAAAGCATTTGCTTAGGTGTGTCCAAACGCTGAACCCAAAGCAAAAAATTTTAGCACACACGTGTGGTCAAACAATTAAACGTTAGTTTAAAATAAAGATTTCAAATTTTTAGATACAAATTTATGAATAAATTCGGTTTAAAATATGGACCTTTTTGTAAAAAATACTGTGGTCAGCGTAGCCGGAGTTGGACTTACATTTTCTTTGTCAAAATGCTAATTTTATTCAATTTTTCAATGAATTTCCCTTCCGTCTCCGCTCCCCACCTCAAAGCCGTTGCATAAATAACCGAACATTTCCCCTTTTGTTTTTGAAAGAGAAGAGGTCTAGTGATCAATAAGATGATAATTGTGTTTCTCTTTTTCATACTAACAATAAATCATCAATGTTGTTTCACACCCCCTCCAATATTGAACAGTAAAATATATTTATTTTTACGCAGAGAAACAACGATATTGTCGAAATATATTAGAATTGCATAATACTCACTTCTCTGACAGTCATGACATAGAAAACTGTAACAGTCGCCAGTACATTGTGAAATATTCAGGTGACATAATGACACTAAACAAATTTTAAAATATGCTCACTAAAATTGTATTAATGTACAAATAAAGATTTTGGCAAGTAGTTATCGAATTTAATGTAAAATTTAAACGTTTTTAAGATAGGATATTAATTATTTTTAAAGGTAAATGTTAATATAACTATTTTATTTATATTCCCAAATTTAGGATAGAAAACCCTTCCACCAAAAAACTTAAATTGGGTAACGCTGCTTCGAATTTTTTACAATTGAGCAAATGAGTAAAAATAGTTTCTTAAGGGATTTAAAAAAAAAACCCTCAGATGACATGACAGTTTAAGCTCTAAAAACCTACATAAAAATATTCAAAAATGTTTTCAACGCAATCATAACACCGCGCGACAGTAAATGTTACACACAAAAAATGAATATATTCGCGAAACTATGGGGAAATTATAGTAAAACTGCGTACCTAGTTGTTCTCTCTGACGCCAGGATTTTTTTTAAAAGGACTTTGAAATTTAAAAAATATTTAAAAATTCGGTGCAATGTCGGATAACAATAAGGGTATCATATAAAAGAAAAAATTCTGTAGAATTATAAGAGAATAAATTTTTTGGTGCATACGGACGAATAGGTATGGAAAATGTCCTTTACAAATTTTTCGCTTAAATATTCTTGAAAATTTGCAATATATATGGGTCATTCCATACAATATTTACACCTCAATATTTTTTTGGGGTGAAATATATTTTTTTACATTCTTTATCGCAAAAAAGGAGTTACCTCATCGTCATGATATTCGAAAATCTCGAAAAAAACATCCCGAAATTTTTAACTCACGGAGAAGTATCTTTTTTTTAAATGTTTGCAGTAAATAAACTATTTCTCAGAGAAAATCAGTTAAGGTACCAAAATGTGCGCAACTACCTCGGGTTTCCATAAGAGAGTGTGATAAAGATTAAAATAAAAAATTAGCTTATTTACAACGGAATAAAAAGGGTGGGAAAATTCCTTTCCAATGATACCTCACTAGTCTTAATCAGTAAAGTTTAGTCTGAGTTATTCAAGTTGTTTTAAACTAGTCGTTGAAAAAAGCATCAAAAATCTCATTGTTATGATTCCCTTGAACATTTTTAAAAATTTTTATGCAAATTTTTGAGACTTAAACTGTTTTGTCACCTGAGGTAATTTTTTGTAAAAATATACTTAAAAAACTGTTTTTATTCTTAAAAAACTCAATGTTTGGAGGTATTTTCAAATCGGTCCAGCTCACGTAAATCTTAATATTTTCCAGAAGTATTTTGGTCTTAAAATTTGATAGAATTTAAAATTCCGGTGCAAAAACAGTATCGATTTTTTTTTTGTATGGGGAGGGATGCAGTCTAATATACCTACATATAAACAAATTTACACTACATACTTTGTATGCGTGATTTAGTAATTTTTTATATTATGAGTACATTGTATGTATGAGCATTAGACCGCGTCGGTACCCAGACGAAAGATACAAGTTTGTAATTGCCCACCCTAGTTTTAAAAACGTCAAGAAGGTTTAGGAGAAAAATAGGCTAAGTCGATTTCTTTATAGTTATTTTTATTTTTAACCAGATGTGATACAGCTGGGTGAAAGGGTACTTTCGATGGCTATAGGTATCTTTAAGATCGTGGAATATACCATCACACGAATAAAGGCGTGATAGTGTTTTGACGGCAAAAAAAGTCGCGTAAAAAAATTTTGCGAAAAAAGATGCTTATGAAAAACTTCGGCGAAGTATGTTAAGAGTCTTTGACGCTAATGTTTTTTTATGCGTCTTTTTTCGCCGTCAACTTTTGAGCTCGCGCCTTTATGTGTCTAGTGACGATATGAACTAGTTTTCCGACCTAGCTAAATCCATTGTGCCAACCCTTAAGAAGTCACTCCAAACTCTGTCTGTTTATGAAGTTAAGCTCGTTCTACAAGATTGTATATATGTAAGTGTGCGCCTACTTCTTCCATCACTTACTAAAGCATTTCATTAAAATCAAATTTGGTTTAAAGAAATGATTTAGTTCTATAGAATCACTTAAAAATGAGGTTTCGAAATAACTTCCAGGGTGATATACCTATGTAAGTACTACCATCGATCGATTTTTGGTCCATGGAAGTCAGTTCAGACATTACTTCCACAGATCTGATTCATGGAACATATGCCAAAAATAAATTCCATGGTAATTTTCTATTAAATGAGTCGCTCATTGCACAAATTGCTTAACTCCACTTTTTAAAAAATCTTAAATTTAAGTGTGTTTTCTTTCAGAAAATGTTGTATGAACTCCAGATAACAAGCTATTCAGCGGAATTCGGAAACTGATAAGGCCACGACTGTTACATTTGTACATTTTTTATATTGGGCTATTGGTACAAAATAAAAAATTTGGACGACATTTTTTTTGTAGTCTCACGATTGGTACTATACAGCGATTACGGACAGTGTTGGAATTTTAGCTATTTTTCGGCTAGATTTAGCTTTTTTATTTGTGTTTAGCCGGAAAAATCCTGTTTTGCTTTTAGGTGTTTTCTTAGTGGTTTCTTAAAATTAGCTTTTTACTTTTGCTCAAAATATTAAATTTAAATAGTGTTAAAATGTTTCTTGGCGATTTTTTGTGTTAGGTATGGAGTGAAAAACAAAGGCAACTGCTGTCCTGTTATTTTACTTCGGCAAGTTCTCATTTAAAAAATATACACTTCTAATATGTATACAAAATATTCAAATTCATCTGCATCTAAACGCACCCTTTCAATAGTTACTCAGGGGCGCGAAAAAGTACGCTTTGCGAAGATGAAGTACAAACATATCGCACGTGTTAGCATTTTCCCTTGTCAGAAAACACAAAGAAAGGCTTCGACTTTGTCCGATATCTACGTGGGTAGACTGGTTTTTGAGCTCTTTCGACACTCACATTACCTTTAGGGATTGCAAGACGACACCGTTGAGTCGAAGCTTGATGAAAGTGACGGTGGATGGTGTTTTCATGTAAAACGCCAGCATGAGGCAGAGCTTGCATTAAAGGAGCAATCGAATGTCTGCAAGTGAATTTTCCCCGATCAGACTCATCTGAGTAACGCGCCATATTAATATCATAGGGAATTGCGTAGCGGAGAAGTTGCCCAGGAAAGGTACTCTCGCGTTGTACTCACCGCGTAAAGAGTGGGAGTACTTTTTCTTTGGTAAGTACATTAGGGTTACTAAAGTATTGGTTTTCACGCGATGGGGCTAAATATCACACCGAATCTCAACTGTTTACAGAACAATGAGATGGAATCACAACTTTGTCTTAAGCTGCCTTAATTTTGAGATCCTACGAAAAAAATTTGTTTAAGTACAAAATAAGTTGTTATGAAGTTATTATAACGAAAAAATATTTGATCTGTTAATTTAGCTATTTTCCTTAGTCATAACTTAAATTTTGATTCAGTTTTTTTTAGTTTTATTTTTTGCCCATTTAGTCTTCTCTGAAAAGTTCTGGCAACATTCATTACGGGAATCAAGCTAATATAGTGGTGGTATCGTCAGTGGCATCAGCAGCAACTCTAATATAAGAGAAGATTCAGTGGGCAGTAGGTACTGTCTAGGCATGTGCCGGATAGAGATTTTGCCGGAAAACCTGATTCCGGATATCCTGTAAAAAATAAGAGCCGGATTCAGATATACGATCGGATCCGATCTCCTCTGAAATCCAAGTTATGATGTAATCCTGTATTAAAAAGATAACTTCTCCGTCTGCGGAGTAAATATATAATATAGTAAATACAGGAGAAACGTCAAAGACAGAAGATAAACAGCAATTAACGCCGCTAAGGAAAAACGCGTGATTGATATATTTTTTTTTAATGTGACGAAAATGGAGCTAATATGCATGGTTATATAACGTTTCGCTTCCCGAATCGCCCCGTACGGCTTCATTGTTGCAATATTTTGTGACACACGTTTCAAAACTCGTTTTATTTTCTGACATCAATAAATCTAAAAACTGAGTAGATGGGGAACTAAATAATTCGAAAATATAAATCAGTTAGCATGGAGAAACCTGCTGAATCATATGAAAAGGGCCGAACCCTACTGAAAGTTCTATTCAAGAGCGAGACCAGGATATTTGGCAATGTTTTGAGGAAATCGCCAACAGCTTTGATACTGATTCCAGTTTTTGTACTGATAAGGATAGCCGAACGATGGAGAAATATTTACAGCTACCCCTTATACCCAGAAAAGAAGATCCTTTAATGTGGTGGAATCATAGACGGCCGCTGTGGTGGCAGTGCGCGCTAACATTCCGCAGAACCTGGGTTTAAGCCCGGTTCAACCCGACGTAAAAAACACTAACAAATGTGTAAGCACAAATCTATTATTATTATAGTCGCAAAGAATTTTCAAATTTGTTTACACGGGCACTGAAGTAACACTATCCTGTAAAATCCGGTACTAGGTCTACTGGTTTTTACTGGATGTCGTTTTCGTACGCAAAATCTTGCAAGAAACCAGCAAAAGAGAGAGAATTGAGAGAGCGAAAATGACAGCTGAACGTGCAAGTTTTACTGAATTTTTAGTATAAACGATTTGCTAGTAAGAAAAACAGCTGATGGCATGATGAATAATGCAATTCACATTACTAAAATAATTGTTTATGGTGCTTTTAGGGTTCAATTGACAAAATAAACCTATTTAAATATATATTAAGATGGAAATACTATTTTTCTTAGAAAATTGCGTCGGAAAACAACAAATTAATCAGTTGTTCATAAAATGTGCAACTATTTGCTGGTTTTGCGTTTTCGTACATTCTTACATATTTCTCTCATTGGGAGTAAATATTGGCTTACTCTCCGAAATTTGGTTACTGGAAAGTTACTGGATATTTGTTTCTGGAGAATACGAAAACACAACTATCGAAGATGTGAAAAAACTGTGATTTTAGTGAAAGCATTAGTGAGTTTCAGTGCATTTAAAGTTTTAGAGGCGTCCTTGCTTTTACACGAGAAATGTTAAAATCGGCAAAACCAAAGTAGGGGGTTGCGGAATGTGGCACCTTCGGTTCGCTACATCCTGGTATGTAGATGTGCCTTGATGCTGCATTGTAATTCCATTATAATACAACTTCATTTCTCTACCCAGCCTAATGCATGAATGCATGTGTATATAAATTCACATGTTTTAATGTTTATATGTAGCTACCTACATATTCATGTATGTGATTTAATCTACTCATCGCATTCGCTCGCTCATTGGCTTCTTACCGGCTTGTGCGCTCGTTCGCGTCCATTATCAACGTAGTCTTGTGTATTTTTGAACCCCAAAGCTAAAAAGCTCTTTGATAATTGTAATCTTTTTTAAGCACATCAATGCACTTCTACAGCTATTGTTTTTATTCTCCAGTTGATTTGCACTGAGCTGAGCAGAGCTGCATTGAGAGGGCCACTATGTATTGCAAGCAGTGATGATAAAGTTGGCACAATTGTGCTTTTTTGGTACTGCCCTGTATGCAGCTCTCAAGAAAACGGTCAATAAAAAATTGCCTTTATTTCGTATGTGTGTCCAAGGAAATTCGACATTTTTGATACTTCACAACCTGTTGCCTCCCTCTTTCCTCAAGAAATAATGGAACGGGCATATATTTCTGTTGCGAACCTGGGTTGCCTTGTGTTCTTTTTTCACAAAAAACTTTAGAAAACCGCAGTAGAAAGCATAGAATTCCTTAGCGTATTGCCTTAAGGAATATTGACTCAAGAAAATTTCTTAGCCATTTCTTGTACGTCACTTGAGAGCTGCACACAGGCCTTATAATTAGAAACCAAAAGTACATTGAGCCAACATCGACCTTTTTGGTACTATTTGGAAATGCACCGCTGTGTATATTTCGATTGGTTTTATATATATGTTGGCTAAAAACTTCTACTTATTTATACTTTTTTCCTTCTCTACAAACTTCGTCTAAATTTGGTTTACATTACAAGGTTGGCAATTCCGATTTCTTATAGAAATTTATTTTTCTTTTTCTACCTCACACCTTTTCTACCAGTGCTCGAGAAGTTAAAAAAGTTTAAATATATGCGTGTTTTGGGAACAAATTAAATTAACTAAAAACGAATTGAACGACCCAATGTTTGTAGGCTTATCTAAAATAGCTCAAGTCATATTGTCTATTCCACATTCCTCCGCAAATGTTGAACGTGTCTTATCTGTTCAGAATCTGATAAAAACTAAACGTAGTAAAAGATAACAATTAAAACACTCAGTTCTTTAATAAAAGTAAAAGATTATATTATATCTTCTCAAAGTTTTTGTCATAATATTGAAATACATACAGAGTCTTTAAACCAAAATGGGACTTAAGATCTCGCAGACAGTGAAATGCTTGACTAATTTTTTTTCTACTTTTAATACATAAACAGTGGTGGAAAAATAAATAGAGACGAAACATTTTTTCAAATTTTTCTTATTTTTCTTTTGTTTATTTAATATTTATTATTTTTTTATAAAATTATAGCTCATTGTCTAACAAAACCTATATGAATTCATATTTAATATAAAAATTCGTGCAAAAATTATAAAAATTCTGCAAAATTGTATCTTAATCAGATTTTTTTAGTTTTCTAGCCCATTAACTTTTACTAGAATGAAGTGTAAGTTTTAAGTTGCTACAAAATCGCGTTGATTTTTCGCATTTTTTTTAACGCATTTTCTTTCCTACAAAGTATGTTCGACATTTTTTTTTTGTATGGAAAAAAGTGCGTAATACATTCAGAATATAAATTATCAAAAATTAACGCGATTTTTTAGGAACTTAAAACTTGCATTTTATTCTTGGCTATAAAACTACACACTCAAAAAAATTATAAAAAAATATGATAAAAAAGTTTAAAATTTAGATGCAATTTTACCGAAGTTGTATAATTTTTGCACAAAGTTTTAAAAAAGAATTTATATGATTTTTGTTAGATAATGATATATACTTTTATAAAAAAATAATAATATTAAATGAATAAAAGAAAAAGAGGAAAAAAGTGTTAAAAAAGTGTCCCTATTTATTTTTCCACCACTGTATGTATATTTTTACAAGATGTTTATTTGAAAGGCGTCAAATAAATGTATATTTGATTAAACATTCGTTGTTTCTGTGAAGCGTTCAAAATTTTTTGTTGGTACATTTTTATTTGATTTGGTAAATTTTTTGTTTGACATTTGATACAGTTTCGAAAAATTAATTTATCCTCCGTGATTGCAAGCCAAAGAGACTTAAAGCCCGTCCACATAAATTTGGTGGTGCGTTGCGCGAGCAGTGTTGCCATTTTTGTGCTTTTGGAGCTAGATTTAGCTCTTTATTTTTCTATTTAGGTCCGAAAATTGGGTTTTAGCTCCTAGCTCTTTCCACATTTATCTAGCACTTTTTTAGCTCCAGAAAGTTTTAGTTGTATTTGGTATATATGTATAAGCCAAAACTTAAGCGTTGATAAAATGGAAAATTTCGAAATGCAATGTATCCACCATAATTTATTGGATTTAGGTTATAGAATTCAAAAAGGAATGAAAAGAAAATCCTTTTTCTAATAGCGCGGATTTTGTTTCACCTTACTAATTTTACCTTTAAGGAGAGCTGGAAGTAAAACTCTCCCGAAAAATTTCGCGAAAAAATTATTCAATTCAATTACCTGAAATTACAGATTTTAACAGTTTGTAAAGTATTTTTAGTTCACTGTTATAAGTGCCATAGCAACGAACCTTGCACCTTTTGCTTTTAAAAGATGTTTTCAACACTTAAACTTATAAAATTCGTTGTTTTTATTAAAATTGCCGAAAATGTAAAACAACCTTACGTCAATAAATGCACAACCATAACAAAAATATGTAGCTCTTCATTTTAGCTACTATTAGTATTATTTGGCTCTTTTTAGCTCTTTTTTCGACCGTTTTAGCTCCAAATGAAATTTTTCTCTGGCAACACTGAGAGCGAGTAAGGCTAGTGCTTGCAACAATGAACGCGCGGCAGCGAATGTCTTGGCCATTAAATTAACATATCATCGGCAAAAAAATTAATAATTCGAGTCTATAATTACATTAAAACCATATTAGTAACTCATATTCGACTAAAAAGGGAAAATATCTAAAATAATTTTAGTTATATGCAACAGCTGACGAACGACGAAAAGTTGAGACTTCGCCATTTTTCTTCTTTGTGTTGGCGTCAGTGTTGCCAACTTTTGGCTATGTGAACGGCTGCATTTGAATTCATGTATTCATATGAGGGATTCACAAAGGTGTCGTAAGTCGTATTGTTGTATGTCGTAAACTTGAAAAGCTTAAATGGACGATTAGAGAACTTGAAACGACAACCAACTATTTTTTAACACTGCAAAAATTGATAATATGTCTTTGATGGTACTTGCGAACCCACTTAATACGTTTTTTAGGCGTTTGAAGTTTACGACATACAACAACATACAACAACATACAATACGACACTGTTGTGAATACTCCAATAGTCAGCTGTCGAAGTGCGCCAACCCAAATGAAACGCCAAAGTTGTATGTGGACGGACCTTTATTTCTCCAACACTACCAAACTCATCGAAGCGCGTTTTTGCGGTTTTCCTTTCACTGTTTCCAAAAATATGGCAGCAAAAATGTTAAAAAAAAAATGCACAAATCAATTCTTCGGCGCGTTTTTCGGTCGCCTATTTGATTGCCTGTTTCGTTGTTGGTTCACCGGACAGTGTGACGCAATAACTTTATGGAATACAAAACTGGTTTTCAAGTTGCGGAACGCTGAAATTGCGCGATATTGACCTGTAAACAAACGCATGCAAATTTCGTACATATGTACATACATATTCACTTAGAGAGGTAAAAACATTCACATTTACACTCGTATGACCAATATCTATTTATATGCATACATAGACTCAATACATACTGATCTTAAGTAATTTATAAATAAGGTTGCTACCGATACATTTTCTTCAAGAAACTAATTCCACATGAGTGATCGCACATTGCGCTGGCGAGCCAAAATCGTATCTGTTTACTTAATTGACTTACCTTTTACTTCGAACTCGGGGCATGTGAATACATCTGTGCATTTGTACGTATGTATGTACACTAGGGTGGTCCAAAATAAGTAAAGTTGGAATTATAATGCCCTCACCCCCTAGGATTGATCTCTATCGAAGAAAGTATACCCCAATTTTTTTATTTTGAAATCAAAAAATATTTAGAGGTCGCTCAAAGCGCACCACCTTTCCATGTATTTTGTATGGGGGAAAAACAATTTTCGTGGAAATGGTATGGAATTCTTGAAAATTAATATTTTTCGATCGGAAAACTCTGTTTCTCTTCAGGAGACTTCCAATAACAATATCCAATTATTTATTTAACCATTTTTTTATAATGAAGATTTTTGATTGATTGCATTTTCTGCCATTTTTTAGGGGTTTTGGCGGTCCTATAATATATAGTTACTAAGAAAAAATTGTTAAACAAATAATTGCGTTTTTTTATTGGGATTCTGTTGAAGAGAAACAGAGTCTTCCAATGGAAAAATAATGATTTTCAAGAATTCCATACCATTTCTACGAAAAGTTCTTTTTCCCCATACATGGAAAATAAATGGAAAACTTTGAGCGCTTTGATTTCACCATAAAAAAATAGGGGTATACTTTTTTCGATATAAAACAATTCTAGGGGGTGAGAGCATAAAAATTTCGGCTTTACTTTTTTTTTAAATGCATTTTTGGACCACCCTAATGTACACAAACTGACATACATATGTACACATAAATTCTTTTTGTCTAGTCTAATATTTATTAAATCGATTTCGCCATACATTTTTGTTTTCCAACTGATTTAAATATTTATTCAGCATTAAGCAAATCACAATCTGTTCAGACACCCTTGTAGGAAAAGTTGAACGTGCAGCTTTAACTCTAACCCAATATATATGACTTCAATGAGTGTTGCACCTCAACCACCCTCTTAATGATTGCTGATTTCGAATATGTTTGATGTTACCTCAACCCCGTTCCAGTACATTCTTTTACCTACTTATCCTTGTTTAGCTCACGAATTTCATAATATGGTCGTTTTGAGAAACCATTTGTTTTCAGGGCAACCATCTCCGCTGACAAAGCTTCAAAGAGCATTGAATTTGCTTTACTTGAGTGTTACATTTTAAGAAACGAACACAGAAATTTTCCGCCGGTTTGCCTTTATGTAAGAATCGAACACGAAAAAAAGATAGGTACAAACAAAAGGCAGCAGTTTTTGGTGGAAACGAAAATACCATAAATATTTATGTAGTATGTTCAAGGCGAGAGATTATTATTTTATATGCAAGTCTGTATGAGATTTCTGCAGTTTCCTTTCAAGCTGCAGTCTGGCCCATTTTATTCCGATGGGGGTGCTTGAATTATTATTTCGAGGCTAAGGCTGTAAATTCATGTAAATATTAGTATCTGAAGGAATTTAAGGGGATAGCCAAACCATTACAGTTCCCAAGGAAGTATGCGAAACATATCCATGTATGCCAAGATAAGCCGGGTCCAAACTTCGTATCATTTTCGGCAAACGACTCATTTAGTCTTAAACTGACATTGCTTACACTGTAGAAAAGGGAGTATGTACATGTGTATGTAATTGAAATTTTCAGGAGCCTATGATTCCATTGTATCTACTCTAACCAGAAAATACCGTCAAACATAACAGAGGGCAGACTGGAGCCCTCCACTTACTTAAGCCCAAAATACAATAACGCAGTGGCAGTGGCAGTGGTAGTTTTTCGAAGTCAGCTGTTTTTTAGAAAGTGTAGTGTCCAATGAAGCGACACAGTGGCAGCTGGCAGTACTGCTCAGTTCAGCCCAAATTCTAAATTCACTGCCACTGCCTTCATCGTAGCGAACTTCGCATGTTGAATTTGACATAAATGAAACGCAGCCAACTTCTCTTTATGCCAATCAAGCCTAAAAGGCGACAACAAAAATGTAAACAAACAAAAGGGAATGCCAATAAAAGCAGTCACTTACAACGCCGTATTGTGTTTGCTGCGGCAGTCACTGTCAATATTAGCAGTAACAGCTGATTTTAAACACTGCCACTGCCACAGCGCTGTTGTGTTTTGGGCTTTAAAGTCAGAAAAGAGCCTTTCTGAGCTTGCTGAAGATACGGGAACGGCTAGATATCTCTTTGCTAAAGACGGAAGACTTTTCGAACCTTAAAGCGCAGTTACCCACGAACGTAAAAACGGCGAACGTGTCAGCTGAAACGATCTATCCTACGGGATCTGCGTGTTAACAAAAACTCACCACCGCATGACGTAGACGTTGCTTCTCTCTCTCTCTCTATCAAAAGCAAAGTTCTACGTACTTCTACGCTACGCTACACGCACGTTCGTGGGTAACTGCGCTCTTAGTTAAATGCTGAGGCTCAAAATTTAATAATAATATTTAGGAGAGAACCTGGACTCGATTTCCGGCATGGTCGACTTTAAAGGCTTTTTCCTAACAGCGGTCATTAACATAATGCGCAAGCGCCAATCTATTACACCGTGCGACAAAAACCAAAAATTTTTAAAACACTCGAAAAAATCGATATATCCACAAAACTAGGAGCCAAATATAGTATAACTGCGTTTTTAATTTTTCTCTCTGACGTCAGGATTTTTTTTAAGGACTTTGAAATTTCTATGATATGATGGAATAAAAAAATTATTAAAAAGATTAGGTGCATTGTAGAGTAAAAATATGGATATTAATTAAAAGGAAAAATCCTGTAGAATTGAAAAAAAATTAATTTTTTGGAGCACCAGGACGAATAAGTGGTTAAATTGTCCTTTTAAAACCTTATACTTTTATATCCTTGGAAGTTTCCAATATTTATTTTTGAAAAAAAAAAATATGTCAAGGACTAATATGTAAACTACCACATCCTCGAATTGTGTCCTTCTAACTTTATTAGTTTTAGATAACAAATTTTACACTTCTCTTTATAAGATATTGATAGTTACAATATATGGGAATGGGTTCCATGGGAAACTGAACCTCAGAGCGCAAAATTTTTTCTTTATAAAACTAACAAATGTGTGGATAAAACATGTGTACAAATCTTGAATCAAACAAAAAAATAACAAATTAAAGCTTTAACTTGCGTTTTGGTACGCACGCCGTCGAATTTGTTTTTTTGCGTCACCCGAAATTGGCTTGCGTGCGTTTGCATTTGATTTCATTGAGCGAAACGTCAAATCAAAATGTCACGCAGAACAAAAATTGGAAATTGAGTTAGCTTCATACGCACGCCGTTCAATTTCGGTTGGTCCCATACAAGTTGTATGTGCATGAGAAATTTTTGACAGTAAATTGGCGGCGGTAAAAGGTTAGCCTGTAACTGCATTTTAATTGCCTTTTTTTACGTTTTAAAATCAAGTTATAAGTAAATTTTTTTAGTAGGTTTAAAGTAGTTTGTGTTGAAAGTACTGTCAAATAATTTGCAATTCTTAATTCAAGTGTTTGGTAAGAAAAATATGTAGTAGAACTCATCTGCGTTTAATAAAATTGGATTATATATTAAATCGTGTGAGTGCTTTATCTATATTATGAGTTATTATTAAGCAGTATTAATCTCGTCCCACCCGTGACAAAAAAGGTAAAAGTTGTTGTATTTAATTACAGAAGTTGAAGTTGTGTTCGGGTTTGTTACATAATGTTAGAACTTCATTGTCAATGTTTACCACAATTGCATTTTCGTTTCCACATAGTTAGATAAGAATAATTCAACAGTCAAGCATGTCCCACCCGTAAAAGCTACGGGTGGTACAGTTGCCAGAGGTAGGTTTACAGGGCTGATAAGCTTTATTTGTTTGTTGAGATGGGCGCAGGGGAGAAGGGCGGGAGTGCGGTCTCGCTCATTACCTGTATACCTTTGTGGTCAGCTCATTAAGTTAAGTGATATTTTGACCAGTTTTGGTTTTTTCTTTAGTTTATTTAATGTTCATAGTTTTTTTTTTATAAAAGTCTAGCACATTACATAACCAGAACAACATAAATCCACATTTCAAACTTCGTACAAAAATTATAAATTTCAACAAATTTTAGCAGTTACAGTTACACCCAAAAAGTTTAAACTTTTTGTTCATAATTTTTAGAAAAATTCTAGGTATGCAGTTTTATAGCGTATGAAATTAAGTAGGGAAAAGTGAAAATTCCCAGACGCTAGAAGATCGCGTTGATTTTTAATAATTGTTTTGGCTGACGGTGCTAGGCTTTTTCTTCCATATAAAAGGTACTTTACTAAGATAAAACGTTAGTGAATTGAACCCCTCCTTGACTTCTTATATCTTTTAATAACTAATCTTTAATATGAACCACACTAAAAGCTCCTTTTCAGATAAAAATTCGTACGTGTCCCACTGTGACAAATGTTGTCCCACCAGTGACAGAGGAATTTCGGATTTTTTTTGATAATAAAGCCATTTTTTTTGTTGTAGTTTTTGCTTTGTTTGCATTCGTGGTTCTTTGTTTTATTATAAGACCTCAAGTTCACACAGAAAAGTGAAATAAATTCGCAAAGTTTTCGTAAAGTATATCTGTTCCCCAAAAGCAGGTTCTTTTTTTTTGTCCCACTTGTGACAGAAGAAGTAACTCAGATTTTTCCATATAAAAGTAAGCTGGAATTTTTTTCGTATTTTGTAATAACACATATAATAGTCAATTTAGTTTCAAAATGTAGAATTGTTAAGTACTGTATACTTAAATTTAAACAAGAAAGAACAATTTTTCTGTCCAAATGTCCCACCCGTGACGGTAGAATCGCCCATATGTACATAAATGAAGATACTGGAATCATTACACTGTACAGCAATCGGCTGTGTATTGGACCAAACCAATTTTTTTAAGGGATTGAGTCAAAGGTAAAAAAGCCATTTGTCCGTTTTTCGAAGTTAGCCTGCAAAATTGAAATATGGTCCTTCGAAGTTCGAAATAGGACCTTTGGTAAAAAATTATTTTTTGTTGGTATATTTAAATAACTAAAAAACTACAAATACAGACATTGTCTGCCTTTTGCTCTTATTTAAATGGTATATAACTTTTTATTTGTATTACTGGTGCTATAAGGGGTCAAAGATAGAGTCTTCGAAAAATTAAAAACCTTTTATTTCAAAAAATTTTGAACTCATTTTTAAAAAATCTTTTTCTTTGTAAACGCAATAAAACCTTCTTTCTTCTAATATGCGTACTTGAGTACTTCGTATATAAAAATTTGAGAAAAAACACTTAAAAGGAAAAAATACCTTTTTTTATAAAAAAAATAAACATTTTACAAAAAATTACTAACCGATTTTTAAAAATTTGGTATCGTTATAAAGGCGATTAAACCCCCTTTCTTCTGGTATGCAATTTGTATACTTCGTAAAAACACTTAAAAGCAAAAACTACCTTTTTTATAATAAAAATATTTTAAACAAAAAAATTACAAACCGATTTTAAAAAAATTGATATCGCTGTGAAGGATACCAGAAAACATATACACCAAAAAATAAAAATTTAATTATTTATAAACATTTTTTCCCTCTATATAAACTCCTGGCCCCCTAGGTGGAAGGCTGCCCTGCAGGGAGTGACGTTAGCTTATACCTAACTTTAGTCTGCTTACGCGAACACTAGTGCTAACTATTAACTGTGTATTTTGTTCGAAAAAAGCTAACTACTTTTGTGGGGCGATGGCCGCAAAAAAGTCAGACCTGGATACCTCTGCATTACATGTCAACTAACTTGTAACTAATTACTTTTGGACATAAAATATCAATAAGAAAAACAAAATATTTTTTTGTTTTTTTACTTTTTTATTTACTTATTTATTTACTTTATTTTATTACATTTCATATTTGTTTACATATTCTGCTCTGGGTGGCCCCATATTCGAACACCGTCAGACATAACTTCAAAATGATAGTATAAAATTTCGATCTTCCTTTTATTTGTCCTGAATATGAAAAAGAATCTGCGAAGTTCAGAAAAAAAGTGTATTGAAAGTAATTTTTGTATGAGGATATTTAATAGAAACTTGTAAAGAAAACCAACTCCCGATTGCGTCTGCATGACTCCTGCACGACTTTACAATTCACTTTAAGTTGGTTTTGTCATAGCTAATTAAAAGTGAGGTATTAATCGAAATCTCGCCAAAAAGCTAACTATAAGTTGGTTAGTTTTAACAATTGATAATTTTTCGCTTGTATACAAAACAATTAGAGTATTTAAATCGTACATCATACGGCCAGTTTGTTCTTTTAGAGAGCATACATGGTTCCATAATAATGATTCCAGTATCTTCATTTATGTATATTGTAACTATCAATATCTTATAAAGAGAAGTGTAAAATTTTTTTATCTAAAACTTAGAAGGATGAAATTCGGGGATGTGGTAGTTAACATATTAGTCCTTGCCATATACTTTTTTCAAAAAGAAATGTTGGAAATTTTCAAGGATATTCAAGGATACAATTTTAAAAGGATATTTTCAATACTTATTCGTCCTGATGCACCCAAAAATTAAATTTTTTTTAATTCTACAGAATTTTCCCTTTGATTTGATACAATGCACCGAACTTTACAACGCTTTTTTTTAAATAATTTTTTTATTCAACCATATTCTACATTTGGCCCCCAGTTTTGTGAATACATATACTGATTTTTTCATGTGTAAAATTGACTGTCGCACGGTGTTATTATTATTAATATTTTTTTCAAACTTTCTGTAAAGAGCCAGACCCATCCGGTGGGTCAAGCATCCCCCGAACACACTTCATGTGTATATGCACAGTTGTGCTTCAGTTGTTGGACAGAGTGTATGAGTAACCCCGTTAAATTAACAGTCTCAAAATATAGTACGTATGTATGTCACGAGTTGTTACATTTTTCGACAAAAACGCATTTGGTCGAAAATGGTGGTTCACCTGTCTTTGAAAATGCATTATCTTCAGATTTGTATAAAGAACAAGATTCCATCGCGAAATTTAAAAAGGATATACTAAAAAAAGTAAAAATAACCATTCATGCGCATATACCCGTAATTGCGTATGTAACGTATACGCCCCGTAGGACCGTATGCAGTCATAGCCATATTATTTAAAAGTGATTAAATATTGGAGTTGAAGATTTTCACACAGTATTCCTTATGCACATATATATTTCTTTCTTCACGCATATAATAATTGTAGATTGAATTTCGAGTTTGCCAATAAAAATGGAATTGTATGTAGTTTCTCAAATCAGTTAAATGCAATTTTATTTAACTAGATTCGTTAATTTTGGCAAGAAGAATACTTTCATCGTCGAATTTTCATATTTTGAAGAAACTTAAATCATTAAAATAAAAATAATCGTAAAATCCATTGCCTCTAATGTGAACATTCTATTTGAAAACTTCCCAGAGTTATTAAAAATTTTTTTCGAGTGACAATGAAAAAATGAGCAATTTCGGTACTTTTACGCCTAAAAAAACGTTTTAAGGCTAAAATTGTTCAAATACTTGATTTATTTTTTTGTACTTCTTTCTGGAAATCCATTAGTTAAAATAAATGCAAGAAGAATTCTTTAGGGGTTTTTTCTGCCGAAAGAATGGAGTGACGTGAGATTTGCTAATGTATGTACGAGTATATCGCCACCTCAAGAGCAAAAATACGTAACTAACATCGTCGCTGCAATTTAAAAAGATGTAACTAATAAAAAATTCAAAATTCACTTTTTGTTCGTTATGACGGAGTTCATCGAACTAAAATTTCCCACATCTTTATACATAAAAATCCCGTGCCACTGTGTTCGTTTACGCTAATCTCCGAAACCGGTTAACCGATTTCAATAAAATTTCGTAGGGGTGTATTGGTTCCAACTTAAAAGATAGGATAGTTTTACTCTCTTCGCCAAAATATTATGTTTTCTTCTGAAAATTAAATATAATAAAACACGAAAAATATGCAGTGTGAAAATTGCGCTTTTTATTCTTTTTTCGCTTAGTCTCGTCTGATCCACGTGCGAAACTGTCAAACATCATCTCGTGTTTTCTTTTAGGGTTGCTTCAGAAATTGTCATTACAGGGTGCCTCGTCGCATACTACAGTTCCATAATAATGATTTATGTTCAATTATGTATGTATATTGTAACTATCAATCTATATATATAAAAATGTCTATATATAGAAATGTCTTTCGTATGGCCGCGATGCCTGACCAAACGGCTGAACCGATTTCAATTCTGTAAAAAATACTTTTTTTGGTTCTTCTGTGTGGAAGGTTTTTCGATTTAAAATAATTCAAAACATTTTGTTTTTTTGCCAAAAAATTAAGAAAGCTGAGACGTCACGATTTCACAATTTCATAGGGTTTTCCGTATATTGAATGTCACTAAACTACAAAAGGGCTGGACCGATTTCGTTCATATTTGAAACATATGTCAGCATCTTGAAGGGAAATATTTCGACTAAAAATTTAATCGCTTGATGGCGCTGGGGTCGGGATATTCCTAAGAATTGCTTTTTTGAGGGCGCCAATATATCTCTAAAACCAACTACGCTGAGGAACTGAAACTTGGCACGGATGCATAAATTGTAAATACCTTACATATGACGAAAACTAGAAGCTTTTGGAAAAAGGGGCGTGGCACCTCCCATACAAACCTAACATCTCCTATCGCTTATCTCTGGAAGCGCTTATGCTAACGTCCTGAAATTTTACACAGCTACATGTTTTATCAGTAGCGTACTTATAGCAAAAAGTAGCAGATATTGGAAAACGGGCGTGACACCTCCCATACAAACTTAACTTCTCGAATCGCCTATCTCTGGAACCGCCTTAGGCCAACGTCCTAAATATAGATAGGCAAGCATCTTTCGACTGGGACCATTTTCTCCTAGATTTCTAAATTGCATTGAGGAATTGTTATTTTCTTTTTAAAGGAAAGGGTAAAATTTCTTGTGAAAATTTTGAAAAATTTTTTAAGTTTGAAATGTGAATTTTTATAAGATTGTCCTATCTACATACATACCAATATACATAACTAAGCTCAAAAAGCACTTGATAGAGTTCAGTCAAATTGTCGGAAGTTATACCTTTCACATATGGTCCTATTACCTATGGACTAACCACTAGAACACTCGCTTGGTGGCTCTGGAGTCGTATAAGTATATTTATTTATTTACCGATTTCGTTCAAATTCGCAACGTGAGCCACCTGTATGATGAACTCGTTTGCTAAAAATGGACTCGCCGGGTGGTCGAAGATATTTATAAAATCCTTATTTTTTAAACAACCTGGCTGAAATTCACAATGCGTATTCATTTCATGATAAGCAATGGTTTTGCAGAAAACCCCATGTGTATGATCTACTTTGGCCCTATGTTTATTTTATACGAATTTAGATTCCAGATGGTTAAATGAAATTGTGTAAGCGCACCTTTGTCTGACGCCCCATTACACCCTTAATACGGTGTTGCATTTACCTCCGATTAACGAAATTGTTCGGAGCGGCCGTTATTGCAGCAGTAAGACTCAAAGAAACCAGTCCATAAATACTAAGACGAATTGTAAAAGTGGTGAATCGAAAAGGAAAGATTCGACCACATACGTCCAAAAAGGAACACGGTAGGTATATCAATCGCTTCATTTAAACGATATTCAAGATATCACACGACTCATTTAGCCGATGTACGGCAAAACTCTTCATCCTGTTGGGTAGCAAGGATTCCTGGCCCTACTATAACAGAAAACGCTCACCTGTGATCTTAGGTTTCCTTATAAAGACTTTTATTAGCTTACGCATCGTACCTATGTTGTAGTTGCAATATCAAAGAAGATAATGCCCGCTTGGCAGAGATTTCACAGGTGGAAATAAGACCATCGGCAAAGCCTATGTATGAGGAGGATTCTGCTCTTTAGTCGTTTAATTTTTTTTTTTACTTTACATATCGTTTTTTCTTTTAAACGCTGCTTTTGTATTTGCCCCCGCAAAAGTTCTTATTAGGCGCCGCGGCGCAAGCGGGCTAGTCTTAATATATAAAAATCCCCTGTCACTGTGTTCGTTTACGTAAATAACCGAAGCCGCTTAACCGATTTCAATGAAATTTTATGGGTGTGTGTTGTTGGTTCCAACTTAAAAGACAGGATAGTTTCCAAACCGAGACAAAATTTTTTTTTCATCGAAATTTTTTCGATGCTCCTCGCATCGTGCTACGCTTATCTCCGAAACCGTTTAACCGATTTCAATTAAATTTCGTGGGTGTGTATTGTTGGTTCCAACTCAAAAGACAGGATAGTTTCGAACCCGAAAACCAAATATTTTTTTCTTGAAAATTTTTTCTATGCTTCTCGCAACGTTCTTAAAAATCCCGCTAACTATAAACTGCCCATATACGAAGCGGGAGTTTTCCAATGTTATTCGCGGCTACGCTTCATATGTATTTTTTGTTGGAGAGAAATAGGTAGGATAGCAACAAAATAATGTAGAATGTATTTATACATATAAACATGCGCACATCAACAGCAACAAAAAATTTAGCGTTTGGACACCATTTAATGTTTGAACCGTAACCAGAGATCGGTTTTTTCAAACGTAGTGAACAATAATAACAATCTTTTGTAAATTTCGATATCAAATGAAACGCAAGAAACAATATGGGTCTTCACACCGAGCTCGGTATTCGGTAACTCGGTGTCCGGTAATTTTTTCTAAAGTATTTTGTTTGTGTAAAATTGTGTTACACAAACAAAATACATGTGAAAAGATTACCGTGGTTACACAAACAAAACACATGGGAAAAAATTACCGAACACCGAGTTACCGAGTACCAAGCTTCGGTGTGAAGACCCATAATATCTAGGATGCATGTATCCTACCTATGTATCGGTGTGTAGCAGAACAACGTCTACCCGGTGTTACTACACCTTTTCCAATAGTATTTCAGAAAAACACAAATGTATTTCCGAAAACTACAAATGATTTTCATAAAAACTCAATTTATTTTCAGAAAAGGCCAAATGTGTTTCAGAAAACCTCAAATGATATTCGGAAAACCTCAATTGATTTTCAGAAAAGGCCAAAGGTGTTTCAGAAAACCTCAAATTATATTCAGAAAACCTCAATTGAAATTCAGAAAAGGCCAAATGAATTTCAGAAAACCCCAAATGTATTTCAGAAAACCCCAAATATATTTCAGAAAAACTCAAATTAAATTCAGAAAAGGCAAAATGTATTTCAGAAAACCCTAAATGTATTTCAGAAAAACACAACTGAAATTCCTTCTACCGACGGACCGAGAGTAGTAGAAAGGAGACTGCAATACTTGGAAGAAATAATTCGCCAAGCGAAAGAAAACGTTACTACTGCGGATTGCGCTCGTGCTATCCAGCACCCATCGGTTTTTTTTGGATGCTTTGGCCTTGCGGGATATGTCGGTTGGAATTTAAAACATTTCGTTTAAATCCTGTTTTACTCCATTACAAAAAGTGGGTGAGGGGTTAATCGGGATATGAATTTATAACCATTATGTTTTCTAAGAGTGATGATAAAAAGTCCATAGATAAAAGTGTTCTGGAAATGATTTCTGAATTACATTTGTGTTTTGTCTGAATTTCAATTGTGTTTTTCTGAAATACATTTGGGGTTTTCTGAAATACATTTCGCCTTTTCTGAATTTCATTTGAGTTTTTCTGAAATATATTTGGGGTTTTCTGAAATACATTTGGGGTTTTCTGAAATTCATTCGGCCTTTTCTGAACTTCAATTGAGGTTTTCTGAAACACATTTGGCCTTTTCTGAAAATTAAATGAGTTTTCCTGAAAATCATTTGTAGTTTTCGGAAATACATTTGTGTTTTTCTGAAATACTATTGGAAAAGGTGTAGTCGTTTTATAAAGAAAAAAAATACACAGGATCACAAATTTTAGTTTGGTTTTTGTTCTCCAAACGCCACTATGTAATGTCTATGTAAAATTGCTTGGTGATTCAGAAAATCGAATTAATTTTTTTTCTATGGATACGTTTTCGAGATATTTGCAATTTACCGTTATTCAGCTTAAAACAAAAAGTGGTCCACTTAATCACGTATATTTTACGAACCGATTTAACAACCTTAAAATGAGATACGTCAAATCAAAACAAATAAAATTCTCCATAAACCATATATACATCACTTTCCGATAGGACTGATAGTTTTTGACAAATTAAAAAATTCTTCCATTTTTTTATTTTTTAATGAAAAAAAAAAAATAATAATCAATCTTTAACAGAAGAAAAATTTTAATAATAACAGGCTCTGTGCCAAATTTTTGCATTTGTGCTAAATCCTGTTCTGTTACAAAAAAAAATCATGTTACTAATGATGAAAATCGATTTATAAATAAAGAAGGAATTTGTGGTCAAATGAAAATGCGCAAAGATTTTTTGTATGAAATATAAGCAGAAAAGCGTGTTACTCAAGTGTACGCGATGTATGAGTGACTTTCTTTCCTGCTCATTTTTCATACAAAAAATCCGTGCGTATTTGCATTTGACCACTCATTATTTCTTCAGTTATAAATCGATTTTCTTCATAAGTAACTTGTATAGTTTTTTGTAACAGAACAGGCTTTAGCACAAATGCAAAAATTTGGCACAGAACCTGTTATTTTTTTAGTTTTTCTTCTGTTAAAGTTTGATTTTTTTCACTTCTTCATAAAAAAAAATAAAAAAGTGGAATGATTAATTATATTGACAGAAACTATAACTACTATTGAAAAGCGATGTATATGTATATGGTTTATGGAGGATTTTATTAGCTTCATTTGCCGTATTTCATATTAAGATTTTAGATGGGTTCGTAGGATATAAGTGATTAAATGGAACCAATTTTTGTTTTAAGCTGAATAACGGTATATTGCAGGGGTGGGCAAGGCCGAGGCCGAAAAGAGCCACATGTAAATTCTAAATTCTACGAAGAGCCACAAAAAACAACAAAAACAAAAATTATTTCCAAATAAAATTATTATTAGAAATGAAAAACATTAATTATATTATTATTCTAATACACGTGAGATAGCTGTTTTTAACAGCAGATATTTTTAATCTGGTACATGTTGCCGGAATTCAAGCAGTGGCAAAGCTTTATGAAGCGTTTCCAGTATCTTATCTTTTTTTCATTCCAAAAGCACCAACTCTTCTTCGCTTTTCTCAAAAAGGAGTATTTCGTATATTGTAAAGGAGTTCATGAAGTATGCAAACGTACATTTAAATAATTTCAAATCGGCAAATCTTTTTTCAAAATCTGCTTTAAATCATGTAGTTTTGCAGCATAGGGGTCCAATTTATCCTCTTTGACATGTGCAATATTTCTTTCTAGCCATGGAAAATGATGAAATATTCTTTTTTTGAGATCATGTATAAAAAGACGTAGTTTAGCTTCAAAACTTAAAATAATTTGCGACAAATTAAAAACGTTTTTATTCTCTTCTTGTAGAAACGAGTTCAAGTTTTGCAAATGTTCCATCCAGCCCTGCCAGATGTACAGATTTTTTCCGTACGGCACGGATTTGCATGGGTGAAAATGGTTGTACGGATTCAACGTACAGATTTTTAGCTTTCCGTCAAGATGTACGGATTTTTGTACGGATTGTCGGAGTGTCTTTTTCATATTGTAGAAATGATCCTTCTTTACACATATCTCATAGGTTTCTTATAGTTCCTGAACCTACCATTTTTTGATTAAATAAAAAAATTATAGTTTAAAAAACTAAAACCTCCCTATTATAATTGCCATTCGTATTGTCATCAGGTATGTAACTTGAGAATAGAAATCGCTGCATCTTTTAGGCGCATCAATATTACATAGTTACATCCCGAGCTAATAAAAGGAAGGTAAAAAAGGCGATGTTTTCGTACCTGAGGGACTTGTCTATTAAAAGCTTTAAAAATCAAACATGAGAAGAGGAGTTATGTATAACAATCTAGTTGTAGACTTCGATTATTGGGAATTTTTTTTTTGCGTAAAATCTAAAGAAACCCCTAATTTTCTTTATTCTCACTTTAACTCTCGCTTCAAGCATTATACTGTTACTCGGTAGGGTCGAAAACATACCTGAAAAGTTTTGTTGCACGTTGCATGAATATTCGCATTCGCATTCGCAACCGGAGCTTCGACATTAAGCGGTGAGTTATTAATTGTGACTGCCTGAAACTAGGAAAAGTCGGGCTCATTTAATAAAAAAACAACTAATTACAAGCTATTATTCATTACCGGTGAACCTTTTCAAGAAGTCACCCGGGAATTAAGCAGATCTGAGACCTTCATCGTCCGTGTTTCCAATAATCCAAATTATTATAAAAAACGGGGTGCCTTTTTACCAAAATAACAAGATTTTAATCTAATTCGGCTGCCAGCCACGACTATCAAAACAGAGTTTTCTTCGAAATTTTCATTCGCTCGAGTAACATATCTTTATGATTACCTTTATCATCGGTGATATAAACAGATATGTATATGATACATTTCAGATTAGCAGATAAGTAACGGTAGCAGTCCCAGGCCGAATTTATTAAAATTTGTCAAACTTTAAATGGTGACGGGTTCGACATGTTACGGGCGTGACCAACATAATCGGTTTTTTCTTTTTAAATAAATATAAATAATATAAATAAATATTCGCCTGTGTCATAGCGTTATTTTCGTCTGCTGCAGTGTATAAATGCCGAGATGTGTTTTCCTTCAAAAAATAACTATTTTGTGTATTTTGTGACGGGTGTGACGTTAAAATATGATTTGCTTCAATATATAATAAAAGTACCAGGTTGACCGAGCTTTGCCCGGAGTGCATATAATTTATAAAGTTTTCAAGATTTGGATAACTAAAACAAAATTTTGGAAATAAACAAAAGGAAAAGAATTTCCATATCTATTAAGTAAATTCCTTACTCTAAAATGTAGGTGGCAACACTATTCCGAAATACGCTGGAATGAATGGTACATATCTTGAGCGTATATGTACTGTGTATACATAAAAAAATATCTTGACTGTAATTAACAAAATACAAATTTATATTACATAGAAGCGTGGCAACCCTGACTAAAGTTCTCAATAATACCTTCATTTGATATCCATATTGCAATGTTTTAGATAAATTGTGTAGAATCGAAAATAAGTGGCAACCTTACACTATTATCCTAAGAGATAACGTTTTGTATATAGAAAAAGCACTGCTTAAGAACCTTCTCTTCGTACCCATGAATAGTAACATTTAACTTTTTTGTCTAAACAAAAAATTTAATAAATATGCGATTCAAAATAGGTGGCAACCTTAAAAAAATATTTTTGAATTAGGGACCTTTAAAATACTTTCCATTATATACACATATTATGATGTTTTAATTAATTTGTAACTAATTTCGAATAGGTGGCAACCTTATACGAGTCTTCTCGGAGATAATGCCTATTCAGATAACCATAAAATCCAAAACATTATCTGTCTAAAAAATTTCATCAAAATCGTTAGAGCCCTTTCCGAGAAACCTATGGATATATATATATATATATATATATACAAGAATTGCTCGTTTAATGTAATACGATATTTAGTGCTTTCCCGAAAAACTTGAAAATTACATTGTTATAATACTAACGAATTGTTCTCTCCATTGACCGTTTACACAATGCAAAAAAGACAAGAGACAATTTTGAAGAAAATTAACCTCTCATATGAGTTTGAAAATGGTACAACCTAAATTAAAAAAAAATATCTGATTTAGAAATAAATTTCGAAATTTTGGCTTTCAATATTGAAAGTTAGATTTATTTACTCTTACCTACTAGAACTGATACCCTCAAATTCTCAAGTTTATTTTCGTTTCATTCGGTATCGATTACCTTGAATGAGCCTGATGTAGTTACATCTTCCTGTTAACTTAATAAATCCTTTAATAAAACATGAACAATTAATGAAATATACGTAGTTTAAAACCAAGATCGTAGGATTATTTGAGCAAATAAACACATAAAGAAATAACTTTATTAAACAAAAAAAGATTAATCAATGAATTTCAAAATATGTTATTATTTTAAGGAATTTTAAAAGAGCACTTAAAAGGGGAAAATTATAAGTAAAATGGTAAATGGGGTACGAAAGGTTTAGGTACTTAGGCGGGTTGGGTAAATAAGCGAGGAGGTATTTAAGATTTTCTTCAGATTACATTAAAAAATTCACGGTGCCCAAAAATGTTGGAAACTTAAGCGGGTTAGGTTCTTAGGCGGGGAAGTACTTAAGCGGGTTTCACTGTATATTATAAATCTAGGAATTTGTATGTTTGGATGTTTGTTCCCCAATCGCGCAAAAACGGCTGAACGGATTGGAATGAAACCGGCACGAGGATATGTACGTACATACACACTTATTCTCGATTACCTAAATTGGACGAGACAGGTGGTACCGAAGTCGAGTTATTTAAATTCAAAGTTCATGCAGTTTTTTCCCCTACATCTATATCTGAAATTTAATGCGCTATAAAACTGCGACTTGATCAAAAAGTTGGAAAAAATCTGATTAAAAGCAAACTTCAAACAAAGAAAACACGTCCGGAAATGCATCATGAAAAAAAAATTCAAATAACGAAATGGAAAGGAAATATGAATTATCGTGTGCACCTTGTGCATGCGTTGCCTTTTTGTAGCCACCGCTGCATTCGTACATTTAACATCGACCTAAAACTATGCCAAATACCACATTTCGCATTTCGTAGCAGATGCGCAAAATTTAGCGGCAATGGCTTCAGCAACAGTGTTTCTGACAACATTTATGGAAGCTGGCGAAACAAGCAGTGTCGTCTACTAAATACTAGGTGGTTGCTTAAGGAGGGATCACACGATTTGTACATTTTCGCAGCTACATGTACAATGTACAAATCTGTGAAAATGTACAAGCCTGTGAAAATGTACAAATCCCAGCTTTAGACTCTGGATCACATATTAGGCAGAATCCATTGATGGGTTTCAAATCAAGCCGAAAGACTTTCAGGGTACACCAAGTACAAACGCATGATAACAAAATCGTTAGCTTTTGTTTATTCAAACAAGGATATAACTAAAATATATCTTACAATCTATTAAATCAGTTAGTTTACTAATGTTAAACTACCATTTCACAGCATCAGTTTAACCAATGGTTGACTGTAGTT
This sequence comes from Rhagoletis zephyria, assembly GCF_001687245.7. NCBI lineage: Eukaryota > Metazoa > Arthropoda > Insecta > Diptera > Tephritidae > Rhagoletis > Rhagoletis zephyria. The sequence continues at coordinate 157,375 of NW_016157108.1, forward strand.
AGCTAAGGTGCATTTGTTAGTTAACTAAGGTGCATTTATTAGTTAACTAATAGTTAAACAGCTGTTTTTTTTTATTAGTTAACTAATGATAGGCAAAATGGCCCATAGTCATTCATATATGTCGCACTTTTCTAATATTTTGAGCAATAAAATCTGGCAAAACTTTAAAATTATAACAGTTATTAAGAAATGTCAGGATTCAAAATGTTGTCACTAGGTGCCTCACGATATGCGCTTAGTAGATCATATTTAATAATATAGGCCTGTTGTTATATTCAAATATAAATTGACTCTTAAGTCAGTCGCAGTTTTTAGGAACAATTTTCAATAGGATATCTGTCAAAAAACGGTGCAACAAAATTTTATTTTGCAACGATTTTATTTTGACTATAATTACGGGTCATAGTTTTAGAGCTATAAGCTTAAACATAACACGAATGTAGCGTGGCAGTGAAAAATTTTGACGATATATGTACATAGGTATTGAAATAAGTAAAGCAACGGTCAAAGCACAACAATAGAAAATAGATTAAATTAGTTAAAAGGTTGTGTCCTCAAAAGAAGACATTAAAATTCAAAACATTCATACCACAACGTGGTACCAATAATAAAAATAATGTTTGTTTGCTTTTTAGCTTCTTTAGATATGTAAATGAAAAGCACAACGCTAGCTAGTAGTAACAAATGGTAAGTCGAGCGTGCATGTGAAAACGCTGAAGCTTTAAGTGTGCATTTCATTTAGACGAGACAACAAGCGTCAGAAAAACTTGTTTGCCAGCTGGGTTCCCCGAATAAACGAATGAGTCACGCATAGTCGATGCCCTAAGTTGGCCATCGATGGTGTGAATATTTTGTAAATTGGTTTCTTTTACTCAGCTATAATCAGCAGTGATCGGACTTCTACCACATTGTGGTAGATCTCCCACTTTTTTGACCATCTACCACATCTACCACACAAGGTCTGAAATCTACCACATATTCGCGTTTTTGGGTACCTAGTTTTATTTTTGATCGACATAATTTTCCTTGTGTGAATTGTGTTAAATTTTAAAATATATGATTTATAAAAAAATAATAGCGAAAATTAAAAAACGGCGATTTTTGTGAAATTATTAGCAAATTTCAGTGCATATAAAGTTTCTGAGGCGTTGTTTACATTTACTTGAGAATTGTCAAAATTGGTAAATCACATTAGCGGTTTCTGTAACGTGCCACATTTGTTCGCTACATCGTGATGTGATAGAATGAAACGCTGGCAGCACTCCGCAAGGTTGCAAAAAAATGTATGTTCGAAAAACATCTTGATATGGAAGGAACCGCTTTACACTGTCAAGGAAAAAAAATGCCAAAACGCAATGCAATTTTTAGCAACGTCAATCTAGCACTTTGTTATACTAAAATTAATTTTTTTTTTTAGAATCTAGTTAAATAGTTTGCAGTTTAGGTGAAACCTTACAGAATTTCTTTAATTTTAGTACAAAGTTTGATCCAAAACCTGAGATCTACCACATTTTTTTGAAATCTATCACATTTTTTCCAGATTCTACCACACAGAATTTTTTTTAAGTCCGATCACTGATAATCAGTGCCATGTTGTTTGAATTTATGTTGATCTCAAGGACTTTTAAATCACCTGATAAACCAGAAGCTGATATACGAAAGCATACAAGCTTGCACGCATTTAAGTAATTTAACATGTAGTTCGTATGTAAATATGTTTGTTCGTAATAACTAAATATATACATATGTATTTATGACCTTTGGAGGAGTTATGAAACACCTATACATTTATAACTGAGACCGGTCACGGTATTCACTTAGTTGAGTTAAATGTTATGTTCAAATTTATAGCGTTTTCTTTTCTCAAAAAAAGTTCTGCCCTTTTATATGGGAACACTTGCTATTCGTTGCCCTGAAACCTGGGAAAATGTTGCGTTCTTTATATGAGAATGAAACAGAAAATATACTACTCCATCACAATTTATTTATAGAACTTAATAAAGCTAAATTATTCACTTGGCCTGTAAGTCTTTAACAATTTTAAAGCAAAACACTTATTTCTGATAATTGAATTTTTACAAGATTAAATTAAAAATCAACCATGCAACTCTCACCCTCACGTTTATTTGAGGGCACTTTCGCCGGTTCAGAGCGCAACCTGCTGAGAAAAGGACACGACGCCTTGTGAAAGGGCTGAGAAAAGAACATGAAAATGTGACAGCGCTAACACAAGGCAGAATAAGTGCAGCCTTTTTTCGAGAAAAGAAAACGCTATTAATTTAAGTTATTTCGGTTAATATGGAACAATATTTTAATTTAACATTGTAATAACTTTCAAAATGACATTTTTCTAGTAAAGTACATTTAATAAAAACACTTGACGGTTTACAAAAACTTTATTCTTTTGTTAAAACATAAATATGATCCGAAAAACAAACATATGCATATAGCGATTTTAAAGGATTTAAAAAAGCACTAACGGAGTACTTGTTAAAGCGCTCGCCAAAGGCTTTGTGAGGAGCAACAAGAAAGCGCTTTTTGAAGGTTTCAAAAGTAGGGATGCAAACGATGCATCGATGTTTTTGAAGCATCGATAATATCGATTAAAAATTCGATATTTGTCATCGATGTTTACATTATTCTAATATCGCTAAATTGCGGATACATCGATGTCAGCTTCAACGGTGTTTTAAACATCGATTTTAGTGTGACTCAGATTTTTATTCATTCTTTGGTGTTCAGTTTTCAGAATGCAAGCTTAACACTTAAAACAGGACTAACCACCAGTCAGCGACAAATATATTGTCCTGTGATTGAAATTACTCATAATGTGGGCTATTAGGCCTAATTTCAGATGACCTATTAAAGTAGAGATTGTTAACTTCAAAAAGTCGTTTTCAGATCATATATTTAATCTGCACTTAAATGGCCAATATTGGCTATTTAAATATGAGGTATGCAACCCTGTGTTTGTGCCACACAACCAAGATTGATTGATAAGTTGTTTTATCAATCTTGCCATACAACAAGCATCTGGTTAACACAAAATCTAAACAAACAAACAAATGCAACATCAATTTCAAGGAACAAGCAACAGTGTTGCCACTTGTTTGACCTATTTAAATAAAGTTGATCTGAAACTAAACGAAAGCCAAATGGCATTTAAATAACAATACAAGTTAAACTTAATTGCCGTTTAAATATTCCTCTGAAATTGGACCTTGGAATATCAACGAAATCAGGCCTTATAAATTTGGGACCCAGCGACCTAACGGTAGTGTGATTTTTTTATTTTACGTGTGTACATATGAGGCAATTCACGTCAAATGTCCCAAGCGCGCTTAGCGGTGCAAAACAAGCTACTTTTCGACTAGCTGGGAGTTAAACTATGTTCACATATCAATATTATCTCAATCAAAGCTCGTTTTTTAATCACCCCGTTTACACAGGCAAATCTCAGATTATTAGCCCTCAAATTTGTTGTGCTTGTTATTCTCACATCTCAAGGAAAAGTTATGTTGCTTCTCTGTGCCACCGTGATCACGTTTTTCTGCTATAATAAGCAATATAAATATATTTTAACTTAAAATTTTATTAAAAATACCTTTGCAAACCTATTTTACTTGCTAGCGTACATTTTTGTTTACTTTTACATTTGGTATTTCTCCTCTTTTTCGCAAAAACAATCGATAAAACTAGGATGGGCACCGAAAAGTTATCGGTTAAATCTGAGATTATTTTATAATTACAGATTAACAAGGGACGAATTTTATATGGCTAATCTCTTGTTATAATTACAGATTAGGATGTTAAGCTCGAAAATGAGGATAATCTACTTATATGTGAACCTAGTATAAGACACCAAATGGGGAAAATAATTCGAAAACTATGATTTCTATAGATTTTTGTATGGGCTATTCGATGGTACTAAAATTTATTTGTAATTTTTCTCAATTATTGTAATTTTTAATATTGTTTATAGTTATCTCAAACGAAAGATCAAATCTTTTTACATAGAAATAATTAAAAAAAGGAATTTTTTTATTTTTCCGAGTTATAAAGCCTTTTAGAGCGCGCTAATCTGCTAACCGTGCGGGACATAATAACATTGTTATAACTTTGCAACTACTTGATGTTTAAATCTGAAACTTTCGCAAAAACTTTCTTAGATAGTCATCTACAATACTGTTTTAAGACAAAAAAAAAGTTCGAACTTTGTAACACAACTTTTGCATTTGAAAAAATCACCCTCTAAATTCTCTAATAAAGTTGAAAAAGTTTTGTTTGTACTGAGTGTTAAGAAGTTTATTGTGTGAAAACTTCAAATTGATCGATACACAAACAAGTGAGATATAGCGAATTTAAATGATAATTTATTAAAATTTGCTATCACAAATTGATGTTTTAGTTCGGCCAAGCAAGCGGAGCCGAAATGACGCGACGAAGCACCGCAACTTGTTTAGCGCATTCTAAAATGCTTTATAACCCGGAAAAACAAAAAAGTCCCTTTTTTTATTAATGATGTCTATGTAAAAAGATCTGATCTTCCTTTGAAATAACTAAAAACAATATTAAAAGTGACCATAATTGAGAAAATTTCAAATAAATTTTCGTTCAGAACTTTCACCATGAAAATTGCAAAACGCATAGTACCATCGGATAGCCCGTACGAAAATCTATAGAAATCATAGTTATCGAATTATTTTTCCCATTTTCTGTCTTATTTCCAGGTAGTCGAAAAATAGCTTGTTTTGCACCGCTCAGCGCGCTTTGGACATTTGACGTGCATCGCCTCAATGTATAGTTATTTTAATACTGGGAAATGCATCCATATGTATGCATTTCTCTAACTACGTTACTTCTCTTAACTTCACTAGGGCCGGCCAAACAAATTGTAAAACATCGGAAACCATCGATGTATCGATATTTTTCGGCCGATGTATTTTAGCATTGATTTTGGTTTCTCCGATATATCGAAACATCGATGTATCGATGCTACTCCTCAAAATTTAATGTTTCCGCCCAAGGAGTGGAGGGCTGGCGATTATCCCATTTTTACCGAATTTCTTAATTCCCTATTCCTAAGTAAAATTAGAGCAAATGTCAAGTTTTAGCGAAATCGGTTCACCGCGAAAAAAAAGAAATAAAATTCATGTGTGTAGTTTATTTATGGGAAAAATTGGCTTCTTTTTATAATAGTATGTACTGGTTATTTAAGCAGAAACATTTCTGCGAAAAATGGTGTCGCCAGGGTTAAAATATTTTGAAAAGCCGTATTTATGCTCTCAATTGTTTCAAATTGGGTATGTTTAGTTGAAACGTAGTAAGACATAGATTTGCAAAAAATGGAACCGCTAGGTGGCGCTGATGTCTAAACAATAGGTATATTCGACATGAAATGCTTGTTTTTTCGCGTTAAATATTCGTTCAAAAACAATATTAACACAATATTTTCAATGGAAATTTTAGTAACGTAACGTCAGGTAACGTCACGTCGGATAGTTCAGCTGACTAAACAAAAAGCAGAAAAGATTTCTACATTTAAAAACTTCGAAAATTAACATTAAATATTTAAAATATTACTACAAAAAATTTTATACAACTATTCTTGCCCAATTTGCAGAGTTTTGCAATTTTGCAACCCACTTCTGTTTTTTGTAACGTGACGTCAGTGCATATGTTTACTAATATCTTTAAACCTCTACTACCAACAGATGTAATTTGTTTACTAAATAAAGGCTCATTTAATTTCTATGTACTAGAGGTTTACGCCGATAGATATAGCGGCGGCGGCGTCGTCAATCTTAGAAATAATCGGCGGTGGCGCCGACGCTGGCGTCTCAAATTGCTCCGGCGCATCTGGCCATTAACCACATACCAAAGAACATAGGAAACCAATTCTTATTAAATTGTAACACAACTTTTCGCAAAATATTACTAAAAAGACCCCTAATAAATATTTGGAATCGGTGCATATGCTTGTTTATTGAATTACCTTAATATAAAAAATTCTCGACTAACCAATCAGCTAATAAATAAATTAAATAGAATAACCCATCGGCCATAATAGTGTTTCAAAATCGTCACTACGATAATCACTTCACTTTTCCTCCCAAATCACTCCGAAACACTTCACTCGAAAATTAGCAAATGACAGCACTGCTACCGAATGTAATCAGAGTGACAACACAGTACACCATTTTGCATTTTCTCGTTTAAATTCGCGAACATTAGGTTTGTTCGTAGAAAATCCCGCAAGAATTATCCAACACCCAAAACATCGCAGAGTAGGGAAAATTCCCATTCAAGCAGAGAAACTTGAAAATTTCTGCACAAACGCAAATTTGAGGTAATTGCCAACTTCCCTACCAGCTGGTGTCCAGGGTTGCATTTCAAACATAATAAATTTTTATACAATTTTTAAAATTCTTTCAGATGGACAAAAAAATAGGATCTACATGTATATTTCCTGTTATTCTGACTTTCTTTAACATATGTTCCAATTTCTTTGTCGTACTAACTGTCGGGTTTCCTAAATCGACCCTGTTTGCGATTGCATTCCGATAACGAATAAAATTTTTTCAGCGGAGTGCATTTAAATCTTTGAGATTAACTTCATTAATTAAGCAAACAAGTATTTACTAATACAAACTTTTCATTAGAAAATCGCTCAAGTTTATAAATTTTCAAATGCAACGAACTCCTTTATTAAAATTATCGTCGACAGAAATGCAACCATGTGCCACAGTCATATGTTTTTCGTGATTGCAAATTCTTGCTGGCTAAATTTTTTTCCAGCAAGAATTTGCGTCTTCTCTCCAAGGGAACTGCCACTTTGCGCTCTCAATTTTTGAGTGATGGATAATTTTTTGGTCTGCACGAACGCGATTTGAACAAAAATCATGATAATTCATACAAATTCGTACAAATTTTTTACTTTACGAACAGAACTAGTGTTCACTTTTCAATAACAAAATAAACAACTAATCGTTGTTAAATATTTGTGCTTTTTAAGTAATTTAGTTAAATAATTTATTTCACTAGCGTTTAAAAAGTGAAAACTGGCGATTTAGTGCGTTTTCGACCGTGCAATTGCTCGTACAAAGGAACCCCATACAAGTTTTCTGTTAATAACTTTTAAACGGTTAACAATATTAACCTTCCGCCATCGGAACTTGATTATGAGGATCGAATTGCGTCGACATACCTAATTGTACAATATATTCCAGTTTTAACATATTTTTTTATTGTTATTTAACTTTAGTTATTTTTTTATAAAAATAAAGTTCATTCTTTAAAACAACCCTTGTAAGTCCTAGTTTCAGACTTTACGTAAAATTAAAAAAAAAATACTCAACAAAAATGTCTAGCTTTTTAATTAGATTTCTTAGAAAGAATTTGAGTATGCAGTTTCGTAGCTCATTAAATTTTAAAAGAACAGACTACAAGTTCCAAATGGCTAAAAATACCCTTAATTTTTTTAATTTTTTTTTTGTCGAAGATGTTACGGTTTTCTTTCATATAAAAATAAATTGTATTTATTCGTTATATGGAAGTAAATGGGACAAAAAATTCTAAATATTAACAGTAAATTTTAGTCAAATGGCTTTGATTTTGTTCTACTAGAATCCAATGGGCTACAAAACTGCATACTCAAAATCTTTTTAAGAAACCTCATTAAAAACCTCTAAATTTTTACGAAAATTTGTTTAATTTTTTTAAATATTATAAAAAGTTTGAGACATGGATTTACACAGTTTTTGTTAGGGAATAAAATAAATAAATAACAAAATTAATTAATTGTTAAAATTGTCAATATGTATATCATGAATATTTTGTACATTAATCCTCAATCAATGATGAAAAACGGCGGCGGCGGCGGAGTGGCTCGGCGGCGTAAATCTCTACTATGTACATGAATACAGAAAAACCTTTTTAAAATTTTAACTTTTTGTTATATTTTTTTTACATTTTAGCATACAAATGTCACGTAACGTCGGATTGGAAATGCCCATATAAAATAAGTGCAAGGGCAGAATTATTATTTTTAATTTTATTTAATAAATGATTTTACGGTGTTTATGTGAACTTAGTAGGCGTTCGCTCCAAATGTACATATTTCTCTCCACCCCTATTATATGCTACTTGTATACGTACATATGTACATTTTATTTATAGTTTATCGATTAATTCCATTTTATGTGCCTATTGTATTTAAGCGTAAGCGTAAACCATTTGTCTATTTCAGCACGTACACAAGTACAGGTATGTATGTACGTGCATATGTTTTCGTGTTACCGAAACCCTTTATTTATGGCTTGATATTGAGCTTGTACGCGCGGGTATAGACTAGAGATGGGGGCGCGGGACTAAATTTTCAATACCAATCCCGCCTAACCCGACATACAATTTTTAGGTCCGCTACTCCCTATCCCGATATTTTTCAGACTTTTACCGCGGGTCCCGTGGGTCGCAATTTGATCACTAAGTAAAACTAACACGGCTTTAAAGTTAGTTTTAAATTAGATATGCAAAACAAAGCAATCTTCGTGTATTTAAGCAGATATACATACATTAACTGCCGGTTTCACCAGCAATTTAAATGGAAAATGATTTCTTATTTTCTGTCAATTTCCATATAAAATTCAAAAAATTAAAATCATTGTTACTTAAATTGCTTAGAAAAAATTTTTAAATTCATATGGCTCTCAAAACAACTAAAACAAATATGTAACTTTGAAACACTTTTTAGCAATCTCTCTTCTAAGATTTTGGTTGAAGTAGAAACAGTTGATAAGGAAACATATACATATTTGTTACAAGATTTACCAAAATTCAATATGTATGTCACTTGAGTAAACTATAGAGTTATCATATTACATATAACATATAAGTAACATAAATAGGGTAATCCATCTAGACCCTTTTTTAATTGTATCAGTATCAGTTCTGTATCAAATTCTTGTCACAGGTTTTATTACGGAGAAATATATGTTTGAAAAAGTCTAAATTTGTCAGTAAAAAAATTTTGACACCGATACAGAATTGGGCTATTAATCTTGTATGGATGAATTGTATGCTTTCAGAATGCTTTTTTGTAATTGAAATTTATTTGGTAGGTTGTAAACGATTTTGGTCGGATTTGGGAAGAAAATTGGTAGGGAAAAAAATTGTTAGTGGCAACGCTGATCACAACTTTGGATTCCTTTTCGTTGTGGTTATGTGAAATCAAAAGTCTTCGCTATGATGCAAAACTTAGAAGCCAACATCACTCGCTCAATCACTCGCGTAATGCTGGAAAGAGAAACTCAAAATTGGACCTTCCAAATGTGCCACCTACAGCGTAGTCGCGACAAAAGTAAATGACACAGAATGTTCTTTCTGATAATAAACTGTATTAAGTGTTTTATTTAAAATTAAATAAAAGGTTTAGATGGATCACTTCTATATCATATGTGTGTACATTAGGGTAGTCCAAAAACTGTAAAGTCGGAATTGTAATGCTCTCACCCCTAGGAATGTTCTATACCGAAAAAAATGTACCCCTATTTTTTTATTTTGAAATAAAAAAATATTTAGAGGTCGCTCAAAACGTTCAAAATTTTCCATGTATTTTTATATGAAAAAGAACAGCTTTTCGCAGAAATGGTATAGGATTCTTGAAAATAAATATTTTTCGATCGGAAAACTCTTGTTCTCTTCAGGAGACTTTCAGTAATAGTACCCAATTGTTTATTTAACCATTTTTTAATACTAACGATTTTTTATTGGTCCCCCATTGCATTTTTCGGGGTTTTTGTGGGTTTATGGCGGACTTGTAAATTATAGTTGCGATGAAAAAATCGTTAAATAAACAATTGAATATTATTATTGGGAATCTTCTGCAGATAAACTGAGTTTTCCGATAGAAAAATATTGATTTTTAAGAATTATATACCATTTCTACGAAAAGTTGTTTTTTCCCCATATACACTGAGGGAAAAAAATATTAAAATCAACTAGAAACGTAATTGATCTTACTAGAAACGCCAACGAAAGTACTGTATATTGGTAAATATTCAATTCAATTACGCGCATATTAATATGACCGCGTTCGTACTGACAAAGCATCCGAGAAGTGAATAATCAAGAAGAAAACTAAAAAAAAAAGTTTTTATTAGCATGTTGCCTGCAGTGGAATTTGAACCCGACCATCTCCGGATATCAACAACTTGTGGCAAGCATCTTTGCGCACTCAGCTACACCCAGCCATATAAATTAGCTTTCAAATGTTGAATATCCATCAACACCACAGCACGCGATTTGTAGGGATAAACTGTACTGTGTATGTACTATGTATGTATGTGTGTGTTGTCACCGCTCTCAGAGCGGCGCTCTGCATGCTTCGGGGTGCGTACCCTGTGGGGAAAATCTCTAGTTCTGAACTGGTGCGCTTCTAGTACATTTAGACCCAGTACTGGTTCGCGATAAATCTCTTTTGCATGCAAGCAACTGGCGAATTTAGCATGGCGATGTCCTAGGAAGTGTCAATTACCGCCCGCTGCATCCCTTTTTCGATAGTTCCGAACTAGTCCTAAATTCTATAGTTCCGAACCAGTTCTGAAATCGACAGACGAAAGAAAAAAGTATCATGATTTTTCCATCTTTATGGTTCTTCCGTGTGTGCGATTCTAAGTTATTTTGGAAGAAATGTGTTTGCAATTTGAAATTAAATTTGTTTGAATGATTGTAAGAAATGTTCGTTTACATACCTTTAGCTGTAGCTGAGTTTGCAGAGGTGCTCGCTGTTATTTCTTAGATTCCAGACGGTCCCAAGATATTGAAATGTTAACACAAATTTTAGTTTTGTATTACCAAGCTATGAAACAGCATCTGCGAAGCGCAGAATAGAAGCGTATTTGAACGAAAAAGCCGCCGAACACATATCTATGTAAAGTAAACAAGCCCCCCGCTGCATCCCTTATTCGATAGTTCCGAACTTGTTCTAAATTCGACAAATAAGATCTAGTTCGTTCGCATCCCTTTTTCTATAGTTCCGAACTATTTCTAAATTCGTCACTTTAGATAGCGATTTCTAGTGAAAAAAAATTGAAAAAATTAGTAATTTAAAAGTACCACTTTTCGCCGATTTTGGACTGGTGGGGATCTAGTTCATATCGGACTACTTCCTTTTTGGCGATAAAGACCTAGTACGGAACTAGAAATTTTATTCACTACTCCGCGTTTTCCCTGCAGGGTATGTACACTTACATATATATATGTATGTGTATGTATACATACTCAGATGTGAACAGTAAAATACGTGCGTAATAAATTTTGTATGAAAATATTATTTTTAAATACGAACATTTTTAAACGATAATCAAATATAAAGGATTAATTTTTACTATGCACTATTTCCCTCAGTGTAAAATACATGGAAAACTGTGGGCGCTTTGAACGACCTCTAAATATTTTTTGATTTCAAAATAAAAAATAGGGGTATATTTTTTCGGTATAGAACAATGCTAAACACGTGATTTGGTTACAGTTACATTATTTTGTTATAGTTACCAAAACATGTGTTGCGAGAAATTCATATATTTGGCTGACGTGTTTCTCTGTGTTTTCATACATACATATGTACGTATTTAACGAAAACTTCAAAGTAAAGTGACCATGCCAGACATGGGCGTCGCTACGTAGGGGGGCTCGAAGGTATAGTTTTCAGATTTCAAATCGGTGAAGTAGGTCACAAAATATAAACTTAAAGATTTTCTTAACTTCTTCCCAGCGTATCTATTAAAATGTCATTTTCAAAAATTTCATGCATTGCTATGTCATGTCATTCCATCTCAAACATACTGTTATAGCATGCCATTGCTTCTTAGCTCAGCTGTTGTTTGCTGTTGTGTTTCTGCAGCATATTTTTAATACTTTTTAATCCTGCCTTGTATGAAAATGTATATAGCAAGGGAAGGCAAGGCCGAGGGCGAAAAGAACCGCATCTAAGTTCTAAATGCTACAAAGAGTCACAAAAAACGAACAAGAAAAACAAAAATTTTATTTTTAAATAAAATTATTATTAGAAATGAAAAACATTAATTTTGTTATTATTCTATTGTACGTAAGATAGATATAAAAGAAAGTTCAAAAGATCCCTTTGGCGAGATTTTCAAAATCTGGTCAGTTAAAGCCGTTCAAAACAATTCTGTTAAATGTTGGATAGTCAATAGGTACGTTCGTTTAAAATCCCTAGTAAAACATGTCCAACAGCGAAATGCCGGCGAAATATCATCTGTTCTCTCACAAGACAAAAATATCCAACAAAATAGTACGCGAACAAAAAATTTGCAGAAACTTGCAAGTTAGACGAACAGCTGATAGAAATTTTGTTTACATTAACAGGTATATTCTGCACGTTACCGAAGATTTTGTGACCGACAAATTTTATTACCAAAAAATGTTACCACTTCTTGTCACCGCGATTCTAGGTACGTTGGTAATGCAGTGAAAATATAACATGTATGTATGTAAAATATGTATGTATATGTGTAATATGTATGAAATATTTATTTTAAAAAGTAAAAAGAGCAAAAATGTTCTAAGCAAGGAGAAAGTAAAAAGAGCCGCACTTTGCTAAGCAAAGAGCCGCATTTGACTCAAAGAGCCACGTTTGCCCACCGTTGGAATATAGATTTTTAATTAGATAATTGTTTAATAAATTTTACTATAGTAGGGGCTTGCAAAATTCGGAAAATCTCTTCCCGTATATACAATATAAATAATAATCAGTGTTGCCGTTTTAGTCCTTTGGTGGCTAGATTTAGCTACCACATACTTTTTTTGGCCACGTAAATTTGAAATTGGCCCTAGCCCTTTTTTTATTTTTTAGCCCTTTGGAGAAGTTATTCATACATGGCGTGAAAAAGTTTTATATGCTTAATTTTATCTCTTTTTTTTCATTTATGTAAGAGATGAATTTTTAAACTAAGAAAGACTGATATACATATATACATATATGTATTGTATGTTCCTTACGTTTTTATACATAAATACTGTAAAATAGTTAGGGCTATTCACTTATCTATTAGCGATTTAACTATAGTTTAAAATAGATAAGTTTACGACCCTTAATATGCTTAATTTGTTAAATGGCCCATCATGTCGATTGACCGTGTATGTTCTTGTGGTGTGATTGAACCAGCTGCTGGTGCGATTTCAAAAACTATTTGAAAATTTTATGATTGTACCAGCATGCTGGTGTCATGAGTGGTGAAATTAGCTAAATTTTCTAAGTAAAAAGTATTTTGGCGGAAATTTCCTGCACTATATGAGTCAAAGCCGTGTTTGTGGAAGATTAAGTTCGCGATATTGCAGTTGTGAATTAAAAAAAAAGCAATGTTTAACAAAATGGTAGAAAAATTTTGAAATTTCGGCTCTAATCATTTTGATATTTCCTCGACCTCATTTGTAAAGAAATAAATATTGTACCAACACAAGAATGATAGAATACAAGATTGCGCCGATCAGAGAGGATTTTTGAGAATAACTTTTGTGTGACGTCACACTGTTGCAATTGCGAGAGAGAAATGCCAAAACGTGAGCAAGAATGGAAGAAGAAGAAAAAATTTTGCAAGGAAAACGTAAACAAGTTGCACAAGTGTGACGTCATGCAAGCAACGATTCTGTCAAACTCGTTAAGAGAAGAATAGCGGTCCGAGATCGGCGCAACCTTTGTATTCTCTCAATCGTGGTACTAGCATGCTGGTAAGTTATATGCTTCGAGCCTGATGGTACAGTCACTTGATGGAGCCAGCAAGCTGGTGTCGTATATTTCCCCTTTTATACAAAAAGGTTTAGCTTTTTACCCAGTGTTCATTGTTTTTCTATACCATTACTTATTCAAAGTGTTTGTGTGTATACGTAAGTAAAAAATTTTAGCTACCATTTTTAGCCACAACGACTTTTTTTTAGCACTTTTTTAGCCCTTTTTTTAAAGGAATTTGGCTACCACTAAAAATGATTCGCGGCAACACTCATAATGATGCTGAATATGTTGCATGTGTTACTTTTGATGACATGTATAAATTTATTTATACCTTAAAAAATTGGTCAAAAATAGTGTTCTTTAAAAAAGAGAACATGCAAAATGAAAAGGATATATTAAAAAAAACACATTTTTTGGATTTTTCATTATACTAATATTAAAGATTTTGAGACGAGAAACGATTCCACTATTTAAAAAACGAAAAAAAAAAATGTCAACCCCTCAATTGGAAAAATGCATTATAGTGAATTTTAAGCCATGGTAGAAGTCTCTAGGTCCTTTGAGAGCTAAATTATAACGATTCTAAAGTTAAACTTCGAAATTTTGCGCATTTTGTTTCTAGTTTCGGAGTAAAAACTAGTACAGCAGTTCCGAAGTTTGGTTTAAAATTGTTATAACTTGACTCTTAGACGGCCTAAAGGCTCAAATTAAAGGTCTTGAATCGCACTTATTGTTCGAGGGATATACAATTTAGTGAAGGATGCACAGCTTCATGCAAGAAAATGCAATAAATAATAAATTTTTTAAATTAAGGTGTTCATATTTTTCTTCGAATTAATTAATTTTTCGACATACATTTTTTGTTTTGGAATAAATTCCGTGTATTTTCATGTTTTTTTTCGAAGAACGCTACTTTTGACCAATTTTTTTAATGTCAAGGGGTAATTGTGGCTCAGTGGCCACATTTGAAAGGGATTTACTTTAACTTTCAAAACCATTTTGTTTCGTATCAAAATGCTGCTTCTGTCGTAAGCGCTACGATTAATTCGCGTGCAGTGTTCAAAAAGCACACTGTGCGGCTTGTGAAAGGACAAGGGATGTATTTTAAAATGCTGTGCATATTTTTCAGATATGAGTTCAGAGACAAAATCTATAAGAAATGGTCAATTTCATATCAGAAACAAATTTCAATTAGCACTAAATTGTTCCGGAAGTAGAATTAAGTAGTAATTAAAATTCTTAACCTAACTCGGATTTCTCGACCGACTCGGATTTTTCCCCCATTTCCCCTTTTATCACTTTATCAAACGACTTTGGTGGATAAATGTATAAATTTCAGCAAAATTCAACCCTTACACGTTGCCAGGTAATCGCTTTTGCCAATAACATGAATGAACACAATGGACGAGGTAAGAATGAAACAGAGAGGTGATTGGAGGTAGATTCGTACCTTGAGTAGAGCCTGAACGAAACTGAAGTATTTTAGAAAATGGAATGTCAATTGGATAATAATTTCGGCATTTTTTTTGGAATGTGTTCCCTTCTCTCTGCCGACCATAAAAAGCTGACTTCAAACAGTGTAAAATACTACAAAAAGTTTTATAAGAGTTTAATAATGGTTTACTTACGCAAAACTCAAAACGAGTTTATAAAATATTTATATTAACTAGAGGTACCTTGAGTAGAGCCTGAACGAAACTGAAGTATTTTAGAAAATGGAATGTCAATTGGATAATAATTTCGGCATTTTTTTGGAATGTAATTTTATGAACAGCGTTGGCTGATTGGTTAGAGGTGCGTACTACCACTCCGTATGACCTGGTTCGTACCGAAATGACTCGGGTTTTACCCGTCCAAGGGCTGTTGTTTCGGCGATCTAACCCCGTTTAGGTCAGCGAGATCCCTCAAAAGTTGTACGTCCATAGGGCTACATCTACTTCGCATACTTCTGCACAGGGCTTGCATTGATTAAACCCTGGACCAGTAACCTATACCTGCTGCGTGTGCCAGAGACGACTACACCACAACTCCAACTCCGTTAGATTCAACATTGTTTATTTGCGCCGGATACAACGTGTACCGTCGAGATCGCGAGCGAGATAATGCCGATGGCCTAGCGTTCATCACGCACCACACCGTGCAGTATCGTCTTATCGAAGCAGACATCGACCGCAGGGCTACTATCCTAGAATGTCGAAATATTTAATGTATACTATATTCCCCCTGTTACCAGCTGCCCGGCACGATATCACTCTGAAATAGGTGCGCTCCTCAGAGGTGAAGCCCGTATGGTAGTCGGTTACTTCAAAGCGCACCACGATCTTTGGCATTCAAGCCTGATATCAAGCCTGATCGTATGGGAACACAATTGGCCGAGCAAATAGACGATTGCTGCAGCTCGCCTAACAATAGTCAGCGCTGGTCTGATAAACAACTTATCATGGCGGCGTATGCTGACTTTAGCATCAGACCATCTGCCCATAGTCATCTCGATTGATAAACCAGCCGACATTGCTTCCGCGGATCACCGGACCTATGTCAACCGGTCAACGTACCACCTTCTCCGCTCTCCACGCGGCTCAAAATTTTATGGGAAATTTGCCTTTGCTCGGGGAAATAGTTTAGGTTCTGTTTCAGTGACTTGAGCCGCCAAGTTCGTGGTGCTTTAATTCATGGTATGGGCAACACTGAGCTGGGCAGCGTAATTGCATTAACACCGTAGCCGTTCGCCTTAGTTCTTTGAAAAATTACATGTACTTTGTTTTTGCTTTTAAGTGATGAGAACTACAGAAACTTATGTATATTACCAAATTTATATCTTTAACTCAAGATTGATGAGAATATCGTGGTATTTACTACATTCCTAGCAATTAAATTCGATTGACGGTACATGCGTTGCTCAGCGCCGAAAATTAAGGAAATAATAGGCCACTGTGTTGTGTATGACACTGTATGACGATGGGTATTGTGGTGGCACTCAAATGGTGCCGTGTTCAAATCAGTACACTGCCTTATCACGCTGACCCCACAGGTGGCGCCAGCGTTATTGAGCTAGTGCCATAAAAATTTCGCTATTACCCATGGCTACTGAATAACTCATTGGGCGGTTCTCCCGTTGGTTGCGGGAAACCGTACATCCATTTTTCCACCATTGAGAAAACTTTATCCTCAATAAGTCTCAGAGCTTCGTTGAAATATACGACGTCACGTGCCGTTTCTTAAAACCTGCGAGCGATGTCTTCAAAAAAAGCGGATTTATACTTTTCCCGTAGTTGCAAGGGGTTTGAAAGTTCGCAAGGCTTACTAAAACCTCTCCCGTTTGATACCTATATAAAAATTTCATTTAACTTGTTAATTGAAAATTTTAAATTTCTAACCGGGTAGCAACTCACTCTTTAGGGATTTGAATTAAAATTAAAAACTGTATAACTACCGCGACTTGTTTTTAGGAAAAATGGAAAAAGCGACCATGCTTCGAGCAACCGACGTGCGCGGACGTGTTTTGGCTGAGCTCCGTATTCTTGATTTTTACATCCCGTAAAATGAGCAGTGCAACATAATTAAATATTGTGCTCGAGACAGTGACTCCGATTGTTTTATCATCACATCTTATTTAAATCTTATTTACTTATAATGCCGTGTGTTTGCGGCCATAAAGTTGATCGCCTTAAAACCAAAGTGCAATGCAATGATTTTTATCATCCGAAGTGTGTTGGTATTACGCCTGCCGACTTGGACTATTTTGCTAACTCTGACCACAAATACATCTGTAATGAGTGCGCGGAGTTTCGCCGAAGATCGATACGATCTCCTCCCCCGTTCGTCAACCGCGAAGAGACTGTTGCTTCGCAAAATTTAACTTTTTCTAATTCGCCTATTCTCGCTCATCCAATGAACAATTCTAACGCTAATCATCAGCAAATTGCGCAAAAATTGGCACCCAACCCGCATAATGTTTGTATTGAAGAGTCTAAACAACAAACAGATTCGTCAACTCTTCTTAGCGAAATCAAAGCTTTGAGATCTGAACAAGCGCGTGCAATCGTTGAAATCAAAGCTCTTCAAGCAGACAAGAAACTTTTAATGGACACTCAAGAGAAACTAAACTCTGAGTTAATAGCCATACGTAAGCTGCATGCCGAAGAGGTCGTGACTATTCTCGCCTCGCTCACAGCAGAGGTCAAGGAACTTCGACGAGGTGGTTGTTGCTGTGCTGTGAGAAATTTAACGCGCTCACCGTCTGATCCGCAGTTACATGGAACATCATTGCTTAAAAACAACGCTACTAACAAATCAGCGGTGCGCTCAATGGCTAACAATAAAACTCCCGACCTCTCTAAAGCAAAGGTCATAAACCAATGCAGTAATCTGCCTAACGCATCTAAATCTACTAAGAGCATTCAGCGCTCTTCGTCTTACCCGCCAAATGGTGCCAAATATCAGTGCCGACGTAACTGACGACGTTGCGTTCATAGACAGTGCTGATGCCACTACTACATATGCAAGTATTGCCGAAGCTGCTGCTGCTTATGCTCCCGATCCGGTAGTCCCACCAAAGAGAGTAAACGTTAATAACGTCAACAAACCAAAGGTAGATAAGCGTAAGTTGCGTTCAGTAATTGGTTCAAGCTCTAACTCTGAGCTTGACGTCGCCCCCGCTTAAAGTGGTTCCACTTGTCGTCATTCAAACCCTCAGTAACTGAAGAGAACATTATAAGTTATGTGGCAATGCACGCAAACATTGACGCATCTGGCCTTGTATGTGGAAAACTAGTTAAAAAAGATACTCCCTTAAACTCTCTCAAAAAAGTAAATTTAAAAATTGGCATTGCTGTCTCGCTGAGTGAACGACTTTGAGCCCNGATGCACGCAAACATTGACGCATTTGGCCTTGTATGTGGAAAACTAGTTAAAAAAGATGCTTCTTTAAACTCTCTCAAAAAAGTTAATTTTAAAATTGGCATTGACGCAAGTCTTTTTCAGGTGTATTTTTTCTTAGGCTTTGTATAAAAAAAGTACAAAAAAGAAAAAAACTTTATAAGGTAGGTCGAATGAATGGCCGTCCTAGTCACCAGTCCCGAGTCTATTAGATTTTTGAGTATAAGGCCTTATTTTGGACAGAAGGGGGAGTATAAGGGACTCAAAATGAAGAAAATTAGCCTATGGTTACAGAAGATATGGAACAAATTAACTGACGAGAACCTGCGTGCCAAATGAACTTTTCTCTCAAAGTTTACACTGCTGGCAAATGTAAATAAGGATTAAAATTTAAAAACTAATTAATACAACTAAAGTAAAATCTGTGGAAAATTAACAATAAAATACTTTTTTCGCAAAATTTATGAAGGACTCTTCTATTTCTCAAAAAAACCTGGGTAACAGTTATTCGTCGCCACGCTGTATACAAGCGAGAGACAGATTTGAACTTCTGCATACATTTCTCTATAAGCATTACCTTCATATAACGGAAAATAATTTGAAAGCAAACCCGTCATCATTTTGGCATTATTTAAATGCAAAGCGCAAAACAAACGGCCTTCCATCAAGTCTAGAATTAAATACCGAGCGCTCAAATAACACGCTAGAAGCATGCAATCTATTTGCCAAGTTTTTTCAAAACGTTTACTGTGAGTTCAACCCACGCATGTGCTCACCTCACCAGCAATTTACTGAAAGTATCTCTCTTGAAGACTTTCTTATATCTGAAGATGAATTAGTTTCTGCAATTGTGGATCTAAAGCCAAGTTGTAAATATGAGCGTGACGACCTTCCAGCAATATTCTTCAAACACTGTGCTTGTCACATCATTGAGCCTATTGCATTTTTGTCTAACCTTTGTCTCAAGAATGGAGTTTTTCTCGACCGCTGGAAAGTTTGTTCAATCTCTCCAAACTTTAAGTCCGGTGATCGCAGTGACGTGAAAAACTATAGAGCGATTGTCAAACAAAGAACATTCGCTAAATTGTTCGATAACATAATACAAAAGAAACTACTGAGCCACATAAGCAGTAAAATTGTAGACTGTCAACATGGTTTTATTCCAGGGAGGTCTACCTGCACCAACTTGACATTGATCTCAAAAAATATCACTGATGCACTTATGAGTAAAAAGCAGCTTGACGTTATTTATACTGATTTTCAAAGGCCTTTGACAAGGTTGATCACTACATCCTCCTAAGAAAATTAAAACTCTTAGGCTTATCCGAAATTTTACTAAGATTCTTTAAAAGTTTTCTTATAAACCGCATGTTACATGTTAAGATTGGCGGCGTTTATTCAGAAACCGCTGTTACAGCGCATTCTGGAATTCCGCAAGGTACACACAGTGGACCTTTTTTGTTTTTAATTTTTATTAACGATCTACCGCAATGTCTGAATTTTTCCAAATGCCTAATGTTTGCTGACGACGTTAAAATCTTTAAAAAAGTGTCGAACGTTTCTGACTGTGAAAGTCTTCAACAAGATTTATACTCACTCTTAAAGTGGTGCCAAATAAATAACTTGCATTTAAATATAAGCAAATGTTGTGTAGTCACCTACGATAGAAACACCAACCCTATTTTATTTGATTACCATTTAAACAATCATGACTTGGCTCGTAATTATGAGTTAAAATATCTGGGCGTTATATTTAGTTCAAATTTCCGCTTCAAAAATCACTATGATTATATGATCGCTAAAGCGAACTCTATGGTTGGCTTTATCAAAAGAAACAGCCAGGAATTTAAGGACCCTATGACCATTAAGGCGCTTTATACATCAATGGTTCGTAGAGTCATCGAATACTGTTCTATCATTTGGAATCCATCTTACTGTAGTCACTCAAATCGAATAGAACGGATCCAACGTTCCATAACTAAATATGCAATTAAAAAAATTTTGTTTGTCTTTCAAATATTATCCGGTAAGGTAAACTGTTCTGAACTTTCAAACTATTTTCCTTTATATGAACCGCCCATTAATCTGCGTAGTAATAGATTTTTGGTTGATAGGACCCACAAGGCAAACTATATAATTAATGAACCAATTAAAAGGTGTATACGATTATGTAATAGTTTTAAAGGGATGTTAGATTTTAATGTTAATGAGTCAGAATTTAGATTAAGGCTCTTTGTATTATTCAACTAAACTTATACACCTAAGTTTAACTTGCAAGCGTAGTCTGTAAGAAACCAATGTTTTCGGTAGACTGAAATAAATAAATAAATAAATATTCCCGCCGAAATCTAGCAAAAGAAGTCCGGGTAATTTCCGAAATCGCTAAGACTTTGAGTTGCTTTTAGCATTTTTCTAAAAAACAAGTCGTGGTATAAGGCTCAATAAAACTGTTGAAAATAAATGTTATTGCGCTACAATAATAATAATATTAAATTAAAAACCGTTTAAAGTAATTTTTGTGCAATTTTTAAGGTAACGTGACAAAACTCAACTATTTCTCAATCATTTTTAAAATACACTTTGTTTTTTTTTTAAATTTTATAAAAACACATTTTAGGTGGAAATTGTTGGAAATATCCGTACTAGCAAAATTTTCGTGAGTTTATCCCTTTTCTTTCAGCAAAAAGCCCTAGATTATAGAAAAACCTTAACTTTGAAGATTTACAACAAAGTTTTAAAAAACTTTTCCAAATTTGTTCAAAATAATTATATTTTTAAACTATGTCCATAGGTCATTTCCAAACGAAGTGCTTTATTGATCGAATGACGTAAGAAAAACCTTATTAAAAGTAATTATTTCATGTTTTTAAGTGAACCTATCATCGCACCATGGAAAAAAACACTAAAAATAACATAATTACAGACATTGTTTATTGCTTAAGGATTTTCAGTGAATTCCTTGTTTTTAAATTTTCGTGAAATAAAACTCTTAGAAAAAAAGTGAAATATTTCCATAATGTCATTTTTAGGTGAAAAATGGCATATATGGGAAATTTTTGCCGAAGAAATATTAAACAAAAGGCCTGCCTCCCAAGAAAAACCATGAAAAATGTCATGAAGAAGGTGGAAAAAACTTCAACATTAGCTTATGCCATAAATGATATTCAAAGTGATATGCAAATGTTTAAAATGTATGCATTTAATGTTAAAAATCAGTACAATGCTTATCGGTTAGTATACTTTTTTTCTAACAGTTTCTAAACTTAATCCTTAAGCTTACTTAAAAAAAGTGACATTCTGGAATGTATTTTACAAAAATGCAAAAATAAGAAAAAAATAATAATTTTCGAAGAGCCTGAAGCAGTTTCGTATTCGGCACAAATTTTCACGTCGGTTAACGATTTTAGAGGATACATTTACCAATATTAAAAAAAATATATAATAACTACTTTCCATGTACACTTCGTTTGATATAATTCTCTGCAGCTTTTTTAACAAATTTTCAGAGATCTTGAATAACTCCGCTCCGCTCCAACATAAATGCACCCTCATAAAAATAAAAAACATGTCTCTATGAAAGGTTTCTAGGCAAGAGACAGATAAGAAAGCGAAAACATTTTTAATTGATTTCATGTGAAACTTCGTGTTGATCTTAGTAAAAAGGGTATATTTCAAAAATACGTGCGAAAATTTTAAGTCTAATTTCGTACTAGAATATAAATATTTCGTGACATGATTTGCTTATAGTTACGTTATTTGATTATAGTTATACCATGTTCTTACCGACAACGAAAACACTTTGAAAACGAGTTGACATGGACTAGGACAGCGCAGCTATTTGTTTTTATTTATTTTTTTTTTTTAATAAGATAACCCTGTAAGGAGCAAATATATATTTTAATTTCTTGTTGATTTTATTAGTAACATTTTGTTTCTAAATACATATAAGAAAAATGTCTTCTACACACATATATGTAATAATATATGTAATCTTTGTTTTATTCTTACAATTTTTGATTTAACTGCGCATTTTTATATCGTTTGATACTTGACATCTTTCGTCAAATCAACCTCAAATGAATTTCAAATGTAAAATTTAAACCTCGTTTTCAATTTGAGAATCATTTGAAATACGTTTTTCTCAAACGTTTGAAACTGTGTTTGCTGGGTTTAGGACAAGATCTTCTATTTTAAAATTTTTCTGATTTCCAAAGAACGAAGAGCATCGGATAAAATCGACATATCGAGCCCTAACCGCTAAATTAATGTATAAAATTTTTTTTAAACTTACTTTTTGATGCAGGTGCTCTAAGAGCATTTATGCATCAAAACTAAATTTTTAAAAAAGCTAAGGCTCGATATGTATTGCTTGAAGGAAGCATGAGACCCTCAAATTTGTGTTTGTTTGTTGTATTCCTTGAGTCGCCCCTGTTATGATATGGCACCTCATTCTATGTAGTAGTTTACAAATATACACGTATACTTCTACAATCACACTAGCAATATAGAAGTGTTACATATATGCCTACACTCAGAGAAAGGTCAGCTAAAAGTATTTCTCTCAACACATGATTTGGTAACTACATATATCCAAATAACGTCACTAAAACCAAACCATGTGTTGAGAGAAATACATTTAGCTGAGGTTTTTTCTCTGTGTAAAACAAAAGCCATAAACATATGTACTTTAAATTTAATATATAATTTTGCCACTTCAGAACACCGCTAGCCCTTTGGGCCCGATTTATTTTAGAACGCTATTTTTAATTATTTAATGCTAAATTATTCGTGTTTAAACTCGCCGTTTTACAACGCTGGATTAGGAAAGAAAATGAGATAGAGTTTTCTCTATTGATACGTAGATATATAATAAGTTTTGTTCCAATTTACTACGAAGTATTTTCTTTATTTAGGAAATAACCACACTTTAACAGGATTAAGAAATCAGGTTGACGCTTTAACAGAACCGACCTTCACTTATGTGGTCACACAAAGGTCAAATAGTGTGTTGCATTTTATTTTAGAAATTTTTTTGTTTTAATTTTTTATTGTAAATATTAAAAGAATATTTAACTTTATACTTTTTTAATTATCGTTAAGCGGAGTGAGGATGTTTGCTCACTGTGGTACATTAATTTAATTCAATTTTATCTTACCCAAATGCAAGGCTTTGAAGTGTGCCACAGTGCAGATTTTTTCTAATGATTTTTAAGTGTTTTTCATACATATGAAGACGTGGTCTCTCTTTATTTATATTGAAACTCTTTAATGTTAACTTTTTTATACTCTTACTGTTTAACCGTTAAAAGGAAGTATGTATACCGTACACGATGACTTCGATTTCAAACTTTCGATATTGTAATATGTATTTTTAGATTCACTCACTTCGTTTCCATTAGTCAAATGGGAAATGGATAAATAGTGCCACCGGTAGCTCTTTCGTATGCACTTATGTATACACATAAGTATGCTATTGTATATAAATATTTACTGTTAGTAATTTTCCGTTCGAATTTTCCAAATCAACCGATTGCCACCGTAGCCGAACTGACAATGAAGCGCCTAATCGGCAACTATGGTAGTCACTGTGTGTGCAAACGCCTTCCCAGCCTCTCCAACTCCTACATGCATTCAATCAAAGGGAAATTCGCGCAAACGCGCTACTCATGTAGTGGATACCCACCTTCTTGCCCATTATTTTTTTGTGCGGTTTGTTTGACGTGCTGCTGCTACGGAACGCTGATTATTGTCTACAGGTCAATATGGATAACTTCTTACATCCTACAATCATCAACAAAGGGCAATGGCCGCATACCCATACATATTGCACATACTTAGTACCTGCGTCAGTGTTCTTAACAGTACTTAAGGCAGACCTCTGCCAGAAAACTGAAACGGTTTAATTTGAAAAATCTAAAAAAAAATATTATATGGGGCAATTGGTATTTTTATGTGGCAGCTAGTGGGTTTGCGATTGAAACCCTTTGAATCCATTTATGATGTCGCCTTTCTCTAAAGTACAAATACACATACTGGTGTATGTTTTTAAACATTTGTGCTCTTGACTGTAAAATTCATATAATCTATTCACAGTTAATGAAGTGTAAAGGCGGTTACTTAATAATGTGTTTCCAAGAACATTGTCACTCAGCACAGTGTATCTGTAAGCGCTGCTTTGCAATAACTTTACCACAGTTTGCTTATATCAATGAGGACGAATGAATATATACATACATATTTACTTATTTACATGTATACATATGGGCGTCTCCAGGGGAAGGTCTACCGCGAAGAACAAATTTACGTCATATATCAAACTTATTTATGGACCAATTTGGCTGCTTTTTATTATAATATATATGTAAAATTTTTGCGAGAAATGGTCTCGTTAGGGAACGTACCCATACTACGTGACCCACTTTTTGCAATTTTTAGCCCCTCCTCCCCCCTCGGTGACGACGCGTAGTATATTCCAAGACCCCCCCGCTCCCCCTAAAGTTTTCACGTAGTAACTCATTAATATGCGCTTGAATCATTTCTTGCAAACAAAAAAATTTATTTGGCTTATAGTATGAATTTGTCTTTATTAATACGGCGCTTGCCGCGTGACGCCAAAAAAGTGGAAAAATTATGATCAAGATAAAACTTATGTAAAAATATATCGTAACCAGAACTTTATTTAGAAACAGAAGTCCTGTGAGTTTAAAAAGCGCCAAACACTGCCACCATATTTGAATGTACAGTAAAACCCGCTTAAGTACCTCACGAAAAATATCGGCTATTTGAGGTACTCAGGCGGGTTGGGTACTTAAAAAAACCCGCTTACCCTCGATGAGGGTACTTAAGCGAACATAATTTGTGATGTTGTTACATCTTCTTGTTAACTTACATAAATAAGTCCTTGAATAAAACATGAACATTTAATGAAGTATATGTTATTTAAAACCATGGTCGTGGCATTATTTACACATAAAGGAAAACTTAAAAAAAAAAGAGATAAAGCAACGATATGTCATTTTCACAAGAACTAAATTAAAAAGTCATTGATTTTACATATTCATACATACATAAAAACAGGGCATATCATTTTGGACCAAATTAAAATACCATAGAAACTTAAAATATAAGCTTAAAATTATGCAGAACACTGAAAAAAATTCATCAAAATTTCAAATTTGTTTTTCAGAAGTGTTAAATTTTTTTATGAGTATACACTTTTGTAGCCAATTTAGTGTAATAATGCGCAAGGTTCAAGTGGCTAAAAATTACCCTTGATTTTTTAGAATTTTTTTGCCGAAGGTGTGTAGCGCTGCCACTGAATTTCAAAATATGTAAATGTTTGAAGAAATTTAAGAAAAGTACTTCAAAGGAGAAAATTATAAGTAAAATGGTAAATGGGGTACGAAAAATGTAGGTATTTAGGCGGGTTGGGTACATAAGCGGGGAGGTACTTAAAAGAGGGATTTCCTACAGAATGCATTGAAGAATTCACGGTGCCCAAAAATGTTGGGAACTCAAGCGGGTTAGGTACTTAAACGGGGGGGGGGGGGGGGGGG
>NW_016157108.1:183578-195982 GCF_001687245.7 Rhagoletis zephyria
GGGGGGGGGGGGGGGGGGAGGGGGGATACTTAAACGGGTTTCACTGTAGCTCGGAAAACGCTAGATTTCTTAAGAGGATGTTGACTACGTGATAAAAACCTAATCCCCCCCGCCCCTCACTGTGACCAAGTATGGTATTTTGAAGATCCATCGCTCCCCCCCATCCTGAAAGGGTCACGTAGTATGGGTACGTTCCCTTAGGTGGCGGCAGGCTCGAGATGTTTTAAAAAGCCGTAAATATTTATGAACTGATTTGTTTTAAATTAGGAGAGTGAGAATGAACGGCGGTGCTTTACATATCAAAAGAGTCGCAACTCAAAAGAATACGTTTGTCAGAAAATGTGAAAAACTATTTCTTAGCACATGATAATCATATGGGCAAGGGCGACTTTACCTTAGGTTTTTTAACAAATTATAACAAAAATTTGCTCCAGCTTTTGCTGAAAGTAAATAAAAGCTCTGTGCACATTTTAAGAGCATAATATAAAAATGCCAAATTTTGAGTTGTGACTCTTATGAAGACGGTGTGCGATATCTACACTACGGCCCCTATTGCGAGTGTCGTCTGACATTATAATAGAACTTTGTCGATCATCTTTTATTTTGCTATTGTGTAACTTGATCGATAAAAATTTGTACTATTGTGAATGGTTGACTGAATTGTAAACAGCTGTTTGTTTGTTTACATTTGTTTCTTTTGTGTTTCATTTACATAATTTTTAAAATAATTACTTTTATTATAAAATTAAAAAAATGGATACAGTTTAGTGATGAGAAAGATGATGTGGAAGCTAATAGATTAGTAGAGTTGGCTAAAGCAAGGAGGGAATTGCGAGATTTGTCGGATCCCTTGGAGTTGGAAGATGAAGTGTATGTACATATGTGAATGTTATGAATAGAAGTTGCGTTCCTGATGCTTCACGGTTTGTAGGTTTTACAGCATTTGCAGGAAAAGCTGTTTTCCTCATTAATAAACTTTATGGAATTTTAAGAAATACGGAACGGTTTAGTTATTCGTACAATGATGTTGGGTATTTGTGTCCAAACGCGTGACCCGAGTTTAAAAACTTTAACATACAAATGTAGTGAAAGAATTAATCTTTAATTTAAAATAATGATTTTAAATTTCCGAGCACTAGGTAATTAATAAATTATGCAGTTTTTTGTAAACTTTGATGTTGGTTCTGCGCAAAAACACTGTGGATGAAGTAGCCGGTGTTATATGCACACGATATATTGTATATCTTTCACAATAGAAGCGGAGCTTCCGCCGCTACTCTTTCCGAAAATTCCTTCGCCTATGTCCTCATTCTCCCGCATCAGCTCGACCAACCGCGCATGTTGCCTTTTGTTGCTTACATCTTTTGATCTGCAATTCAGACACATACATACATATGTATATTTCACAATTTTTTACAACTTCCAGTTTGATTGACTTACTTTTTATCCATTTTAGTAACACTTTCTTATGTAAATTTCATAAACGCAAACTCCAACGACTAAAAAACAGCAATAGAAGGATGAGCGATTAAAAAGTATTCACAAACGCTAATTGAGCGACTAAGCGATACTAACAATAGCATCGATAATCGATAATCGCTTAATAGTCGTTTATCTACTGCCAGTCGACATTCGCAATAGGGGTGTACATTACCACACCATCGTTTCCTTGCAAAAAGTGGGACTAGATTAAATACTAGTAGAGGACTACGCTTCCCTGTAACCAATACTAGTAACCGAAATGGTTCAAACACATGGAGAGGAAATGGTTACATTAACATTGCGATGTCATTGGACCCGACCACCTCTGGCCCACCACCGCATAACAAGGCACCAACTATACAACTTCGTGAGATTATGTATAAATAGAATATTTCATAGTTTTTAAAGGTGCTTTTTAAATTAAAATAATAAAGTTCTTTATTTAAAATGTATCTTCTTAAAATTCGCTTTACTAATATTCACATACGGTAACCGTATCAAGTGGCCAATGATAAACGAAGAGGTGGTTTTCAACACAATTACATATGTATTTTTTAGGTTTGACACATATGACAACTAGAAAAAAATACTAGTCTTCAAACTACAAAAAGAGGTTAAAAAACCTGAAAGGCGAACTTCGCTTAAAGAAAAAGCTAACAGTGATTGTGTAGTGCTAATTCTACAAAAACATCTTGAGTCTATGCGCTTTCTAAAGCTATGCAACAATTACAAACAACTAGAGTTATTCTTAAATTTAACTAGCGTTAGCGTAGGTAGTTGTGGGCTAGTTAGTTTAAAACGAAATTGTATTTATTTGCACAAAATATCAGATTTATAAGATTTGACCATTAGTTTACATAAAATTAACCAAAAAAAATTTGGCAAGTTTTTGCATTTTTAAATGAAGTTATTGAGGTGTAAAGTTTTGGAAATGTCGAATTTCGTTAAAATTAAAAACAAAACTCTTAAAAACCTGTTAGAGCTTAGGTAAAATTTTTGGGGCTGAACACATATCAGACGGCCCCTATTAAATATGCCCCATTTAAGTATGTAGATATTTCAACCGTCTGCCAAACGTATATGTACATACATACATACGTTGACATTTGGACACACACACATGGTTCTTAGGACAAAAATATATACATACATACCAAATGCCAACTAAATTTTATTGGAATGGGAAAATACTGAGTTGCTTCCTTTTTTCAGGGATTGAAAAAAAGACACTGCTCTTCGGAGCAGATAAATTTTACTAAAATTCTGCAAATTCACTTAACATTTTTATCTGAATTAGGGAGCAATAGCTACACCAAATGAAAGGTAAGGTGAAGAAGTTTCAAATTTTGTGTCACAGATTGGGCATAGAGAAATATAGTTATTTCATCCTGTAATACAATTAAAATGTTTAATTTTATTAGGTATGTGCGGTTAATTAATAAATCGAAAAAGCTGATTAATCGAAACCTGATTAATTAAATAATCAAAGAATACTAATTTTTGATCAATCAAAGTGATTAATTTATCGATTAGTTGTATTAAAAGTAATCAGAATCTAATTAATTTTATTAATAAAGAAACTGATTAATTGCAAACCTGACTAATAGCTGCTATATTTTTATATATCTTTTTTTTTAGAAATAAATTTAAACACATATATCTTATTCTCCTTTATTGGCGCTGTAGCCGCCTAATCGATTTTGGCCGAGTAATTTCTCTTCTGTGCCAACTGGCGCCAATTGAAAATGCCAAGTGAAGCCAAGTCCTTCTCCACCTGGTCTTTCCAGAGCAGAGGAGGCATTCAGTACTTTCAGAGCAGGAGCGATTCTGTCCATTCAAACGACATGGCCAAGCCAGCGGAGTCGCTGAATTTTAATTCGCTCCACTATGCCTATATCGTTGTCAAGCTCATACATCACTTCGTTAAATCGTCCACGTCCGCGGTACTCGCCATCGCCAACGCGTAAAGGCCCGTAAGTCTTGCGCAGAATCTTTCCCTCGAAAACTCCAAGAGATACTCCATCAGATGTTTTCATTTTCCATGCCTCCGCGCCATACACCAGCACAGGCATGATGAGTGACTTACAGCCCAACCTAATATTACCGGCGTGAGTTTTTCTACGCACGCACGCAAGTTTTTCACATTTGATTAACCGAAATCAATTTGCGTGCGTGATTTACAGAAGTTTGCTGAGCAAAACTTTAATTCATAATCGCGCCAAAATGCCAAACGCGCCAAAGCACAAACGTCAAATCGAAATGTCACGCAACACAAATCTTGAAATTTGAGTTAGCTTTTTACGCACGCCGTTCAATTTCGGTTGGTCCCATACAAGTTGTATGTGCATTAGAAATTTTTGACAGCGAACTGCCGGCGCACAGTGGGGCAGAATGACCTAAAAGTTGGCATCAACTAAACGGCTAAAGCTAGAGAGCTAAAATTTGGTACTTTGATTCCTGAAGTAAAAAATAATAATTCATAAAAGTGCCATGCATATAACCGAAGTTATCACGCCTAATCAAATTTACTTTAACCAGTCACACAAGCAAAGCGGCATATATTACGCACATTGTTATTTTAAGAAAATAAAAGATAACAGGTATAGCCGAAAATTTGTTAATTATATTTCTTGGTATTTAAATAGCTTTTTAACAAATTGAAAGAAAAATAATTTAAATAAAACATGAAAAGATAATTTTTAATTTTGATCGCTGTCATCGTTATCAATTCCATTATCTTTCTCATCCTTATTATAAACAACAGGGCATTTTAATAGCTCTAGTACATCTGTTGGTAACTTTTTATAAATTTTCGTTGGAATCTTTCTCTTTGAACTGATTAGAGGATCGGATCTTAGCATGAATGAATTAAATATATCAATATTAGTGCTCACACGACTACATTTCCTTGCATGGTGTTCTCGATACCTTTTAAATTCTCTATGGCTAGCTTCCGGCGCTTCTTCTGAAAGCTGCCCAATTGGTAACAAAGCAATCGAAACTAATTCAGTGTTGGAGGCATGTTATACCAAGGATATTTGGCGACAAAGTACCTAGCAGTATTATGCGTATACTCTCTAAACTTTTCGACGTTAATTTCGTGCCCACTTGCCACTGTTATCAATATGTTATGCATTCTTTTAATCAAATGTACATCCAATTTGGTGATTACAGATGATACTTCTGACTCACTGAAAAATCGTCTCGCAGTATTGCCGTCATTTGAGTTTCCGAACCCTGGCTTAGGCACATCAACAATTAGTCCGCAACGAGTTTTAAATTCGTCCTGTATCCGCTTTTTATTTTCAGCTACAATCGTTTTTTCCAATTCCTTACAGACTTGCCATTTTTGTATGGGAAGTTTATAAGACAAATGCAAAAAGACATTCGAATAACCGAATCCATCCTTGTAATATCGACAAACCGAAGTTCAAATGACCGGTGATTATTAATTTTTCAACATCGTTGAATTCTTTAGATGTTGCAACGCAAATATAACACTTTTGAGTTAATGTTGTATGCGTAATCGCATTACAAACCTTTCCGTCAATCATCTTAAAAAGCGAAAGTGTGGTCTAATCCAATAGGTTTTTCATTATATATCATCTTAGATTTTTCTAGGTTCTCAATTTTTTGACTCTGACTCTGTCTTTCTAATTTATAGAAACTCCTGTCTATTCCTTAATAAACTCGATTTTCAAGGGCCTGCAATAGCGCGTTGAAGACGGACCAGGGTTTTGCAAATTCCTTTTTTGCCCGACACAATGCGAATTGGTACGATACTCGTTATGAAAACAGCGGAGCAAGAAGCTGCAATGCCCTGAAATGCTTGTTTATAAGAACTATGCCCTGAGTTTCCATCAAATCCCCACTTTGTGAGCATACGCAATCTTTACAAATCTGTGGTGTAAAGTGAATCTATAACACGTTTTTGAGCTGTGATTAGGCGACTTACGGTGTGGTCAAGCACAGATTTGTAATGAGGCATAAACAACTGTACTAGTGCCCTTGATTTGATGTCTTAAAGGATAGCATTCTAATTTTTCCTCTTGTATTTTTTTATAAGATGGAAAGTTTTCTCGAGCACTCATTCTAATTATGTTGTATTGGTTTCTTGTTAATTTTGCTTGAACTACCACTGCCAACGTATCCTCCCCTGAAAAACGGGTACTCCCCTGAGCAACGGCTGGTGATTTGTAAGCTTTTAAAAATGTATTTTCATCAGAAGAGGTGCCAGAACAAACTTCCTTCAAAAATTTTGATTCCTCCACCCATGGTACAATAATTACAGGCAGAGAGCGCATATTCCGATCTGCCTTATTTAAAAAATATCATTGTTGCCCACACTTAAACGTTTACTGCTAGGGAAAAGGGATATTTCCATACCCCATATACCATATATGTACACTTTTTTTTAAACAAACCTTCTTACAGAGGACTTATTTAACTTGCAAAAGCAAAAAAAAAAAAACATTTGCTTGTAAAGAAATTCAAAAGTTGTATGGTTCACTTCATTAAATTAAATTAAGCGAAAACAAAAAGCAAAGCCAAATAAAAGTAAAAGAATCAACATTGAACTGCTTCAAAATGAAAATAAGGGAGCACGAATTTCGATGTGAAGCAAAACTCTCTGGGAAGACAATACCTGTAATTATTGTACCATGCCTCTACCTTACTAGATTCTCTTAGCATCATTTGAGTAGCATAAGTCAATGGGCCTCATGCATAAAAAGTGAGCTTAAGCTCTGACTCGTTTTTCAGTACAAATTCTTGAGCTTGAGCTCACCCTTTCAGTGCAAAAATTGAGTCTGAGCTTAAGCTCACTTTTTATGCATAAGGCCCAATATATTAACTGCAGTAGAGTCTCTCAAATCTTTAGTTTTCATTCGCTTTGCCCGCTCAGAGCTTTCTTCATAAGATGTCTCTGGTCGTACCCATTACCGATTCGAGGTGTTTGTAAACCCAATTGAATTATCTAGCCAGATTTTGTATTCTTGATAATATCTATCTATTTTTCGCTGCGACTTATTCCAATTTTAAATTCCGACTTCAAGCGGGCCAATATTTTATTTATTTCACTTTCGGTTACTTTTTTAAAATTTTTCCGATTTTTTAATTCATCATCAAAGTCGTTTTCTCGTAAGATATAAGTATTTGAATTAGTTGCCTGCGATCAAAAAAATAGTTTTTAAACCAGCTCCTGAAATAAAAAGTTAAATCATGCTCGTAACATATATAATTACATTGGTTTACAGCAAAAATGTTCTATGGATGCCACTACCCAATTCCCATGTAGAATTCCTCTGTGATTCCGAAAATCGAGATCATTTTTTTTTTTCTTTGGATTACTTTTCGAGATATCTGCAATTTACCGTTATTCAGCTTTAAAAATAGTGGTTTCACTTAATCACGTATATCTTACGAATCAATTGAATAATTGTAATATGAGAAAGAAATACGGAAAATGAAAGGAAATAAAATTCTCTATAAACCGTATATATATCACTTTCCGATAGCCCTGATAGTTTCTGAGAAATTAATTAATCATTTCTGACACCTCATGCAAACACGCTACCTAATCAGGTGTACGTGGCGTATGAGTAACACTCTTTTCTGCTGATATTTCATACACAAAATTCTTACGCATTTTCATTTGACCAATCATTATTTTGTTATTTATATATAGATTTTCTTCATTGGCTTAGCTTAGTTTTTTTCTAAAGGCACAGGCTTTAACACAAGTGCAAATTTTTACACAGAAACTGTTATTTTTTGCCTTTTCTCCCTGTTAAAGTTTGAATTTTTCGCATTTTTAAATCAAAAAAAAAAAAAAATCTGGAATGATTAATTTATTTCTTAAAAACTTTCAGGGCTATCGAAAAGTAATCTATATACGGTTTATGGAGAATTTTATTTTCCATCATTTGCCGTACCTCGTATTACGATTATTTAATTGGTTCATAAGATATACCTCATTAATTGGAACCACTCTTTTTTTTTAAGCTGAATAACGGTAAATTGCAAATATCTCGAAAACGTATACATACAAAAAAAAGTTAACTCGATTCTTGGAATCAGCGAGCGATTTTACATAAGAATTGGATAGTGAGGTCTGGAGAACAAAATCTAAATTAAAATTTGTGATCCAGTGTTATTAAACACGAAATTTTAGTAATGAGCAACCCTGGTTTACTAATTGACATATATACAAAAACATAATCAAAACAAAGCAAAATAGTTTGTTTTGTTGTTTTACATTCGCCGAAGATAAAATCAAAACAAAGGAGAAATGGTCCGTTATTGCTAACTAAACTGCTGCAAGTTCATCATACGAAAAACACGAAAAAAGTTGTTTTGCGCAAAAAACGCGCAAGGCTCTTTTTTTTTGATAAGCATCATATATATTATTTCTCTAAGGTGTTTTTTTGTTAGTCTCCCTTTTTCTATTTTCCTATGTAAGCAGTTCCACTAATGAGGTGTCATTTGAAAAGTCAGAGGTCCCCTGAGTGGTTATTAGGTAATATTAATGATCATAACACCTCTGAAGTAAAGAAATTTGTAATTTTATTTTTGTTTTTAATTTACCACTGTTAAGCCACACTAAAGGTATTTTGTACTGAAGCACTATTGTGACTGCAGCATCGCATAGTACACGACAGTTGTGGGCAGTGTTGCCGCGCTGTCTCAAGAAAATGTATCCCTTACCAAGCCAAAAATGTATCCAATTTTCATTTTACATATACATCTCATAATTTGTAAGAAAACCAAACATTCTCATGAAAAAGACATAATTTAACCCATCTTAAGGACTTGGAATACATGTGCATAAAATGAAACATTTGTAATTTCAATTTATAAAGTACATTTTTTTGTGCATAAGTATTTTGCAAAGTAAATATAATAAATAGCAAGTACACTCTAAAAAGAGCATGTAAAACTACTACTGAAAAGTATCTATTTTTCAACAAGAATCTGTATAAATATACGTATAAGATGTTCAGTATTTGATTTTGAACTTGAGATCTTTAAAATATACACATAAATACACATATATAGAATGTTTAAAATTGCAAAATTTTTCAAAC
This sequence comes from Rhagoletis zephyria, assembly GCF_001687245.7. Classification (NCBI taxonomy): domain Eukaryota; kingdom Metazoa; phylum Arthropoda; class Insecta; order Diptera; family Tephritidae; genus Rhagoletis; species Rhagoletis zephyria. Next base: position 192,146 of record NW_016157108.1, read on the forward strand.
TACAAATACATTTGAGTAGTCTACTTGCAAAGTGCGCTATGTAAAATTTTTTCGATTCTTAGTTTTTGGCGGATTACGTACCAGTATTTAAAGTAGTTGCATGTCCACTAACAACAGAGTGCAAAATCTTTTTATATTCTGAAAAAATAGCATCAAATGTTAAGTCTTCTTCCAAAAGTCGCTATCATACTTATTTATGAACTTTCAAAAGTATCAATCTTCTGATGAACTTAGAAAGCTGCTTTAGGTCGCATAAACTGTTATTGTTATCTTATGACATGTTATGTTATGTTACAATTTTATAAGGCTCCTATTTATCCAAATTTTCAGGTAATAATAAAAAAGATTCAATTTAAATGTTACTTGTTGTCGTATTCGCTTTTTCAAATTTATGACTTTCTATTTTAAAATCACATAACGCTGTTTGCAAGTGGACTACTCATTTCCTACTAATAATAAACATTACTTTATTTTAAACATGTTATGTGTAATTTTGCTCTTGCGACAAATTTGGTATGTAAGAGTAAACAGGCAATGATTAATTTTATTACACGGCGTGCGAATTTGCACACATTAAAAGAGGAAACTGGTTACCTCTCTTAATATGCGCAAATAAACAAAAATTTTTTAGAGTGTATTTAAAGTCTTTTCAGTAAAATTGAAAAAAGTCTCCTTAAATAAATCAAAGTTAGTTTTTTAAACTACATTGAAATCTTCTTTCTTTTTAAATTAACAAATGAAAATATGTGATATGAAAGAGATTACTACAGAAAGAGTATAATTTACTTTATATACATATGTATATCGTCGTTTAAAGTACAAAACNCAGATCTATTTGCAATTTAGTAGTGTTTTGGTGCCATCATATTTTCAGCAATTGAGTGAAGATGCCATGTTTCCCTCAACTCATGACACTCATATATCAGTCAGTTTGTAATATGTTTTTATGTATGTACCTAATAAGTATAAGTTCTGATGTACTATAAANATGCAACGTCACATACGCGGTTTAGCTTTTTGTTGATACGCGGTTTTGTTCTTTAAACGACGATATGTATATTAAGATCTTGCNAACTATTAAAATAGTCTGCTTCTATCTGTGGCTACAAAGAGGGATGAGTTTACTGTATATTTCTGTCTGCGCAGACTGCGTATGGGCCCTCTTGTAGTACCTTAATATACATATTTTAGTTGAGAAAAAAAACTGGGCGGTTTAGCAGGATTCACTAACTTTTTTGCATTTGTTTTCAAACATTTTAGAAACAATCACATCCTAAGGTAACATGACAAAGAAAAATCGACCAAAATTTTAAAATTAGATCTACACACAAACTAATTGAACGAATCTATATTAGTATATATTTTGAAAGCCGTTTTTCTGTTCGCAAAGCTCGAGATGGGCTGTATCGACTTCTTAAAAATGGAACTGCAGGACTTTAAAAATCCTATAGAATCTAACATACATGCCACATAACCGCGCTGCTTACCTGCAAATCACAAATCAGTTAATTGGTACGGAATACAGCGCAAAGCAAAGGTTATGTTATACATATACATACGTACTAATGTTAATGTTAATTTTTATTCTTATATGAAAAAAACAAATACAAATGTATGTACAGGTCATGGAGAAATAATGTAGGCAGTTATGTATGTAGAGTAGACTTCATCACCAAAAAAAAGTTGCGGTTTTTCCGCCGGGATTACAAAATTTATTATATTTTAAGACGTCCACCATAATATTTCGGAAAAAAATTAAGATTTAAGTGAACTGGACCGATTTGAAAATACCTCCAAAAACGGAGTTTATTTATGAATAAAAATACTTTCTTAAACAACTTTTTGAAAAAAGGCGCCTCAGATGGCTTAAAAAATCTACATAAAAACATTTAAAAATCTTTTCAACGGAATCGTAATAATGCGATTTTTGATGCTTTTTTATAAGCTTTTATTTAACTTGGTCATCCCGCGCAAATCGTGGAAATTTCCAATCGATTTTAAACTAACTTCCCGACAAGTTAGAGACTTGAAATTTTCAGCATAGTTCCAATCACGATGACAATGCAATTTAAAATATAAATGAATACTAAAAGCCATTTAGTGAAAGGAGTTATTCAAACTCTAATGAAAATTACTAACAATTTGTACTAATTTACTTCGTTTTTAAAAAAGCTTGCCGGCGAATTCAGCGTACATGCATAATTGGTTAGGTATGTATAGGTATCAGTGTTGCCGCGAAACATTTTTAGTGGTAGCTAAATTCCAGCTAAAAAAGGGCTAAAAAAGAGCTAAAAATCGTCGTTGTGGCTAAAAATGGTAGCTAAATTTTTTTACCTACATCTTATATATAAAAATAAGTGCACGTTTTTGGTGCGACCTCATAACTTGAAAACAGCTTCGCCGAATTCAGCCAAATTTATGTGGCATATTCGATTTATCATGCAGATGGTTTATGCGAAGTTTTCCCGAATTCGGAAGAGGGGGCGAGGCACCACTCATACTAACTAAAATATAAAAATAAATGAACGTTTTTGGTGTGACAATATAACTTAAGAACGGCTTCACCGAATTCAACCAAATTTATGCGGCATATTCGGGCCATCATGCAGATATTTTATGTGGAGTTTTCCCAAATTTGGAAAAGGGGCGTGGCATATGTATGTATCTTATGTATACAAATAAGTACACGCTTTTGGTGTGAGCTTATAACTTGAGAACGGCTTCACCGAATTCAACCAAATTTATACGGCATATTCAGGCTATCATGCAGATGGTTTATGTGAAGTTTGCCCGAATTCGTAAAAGGGGGTGTGGCACCTTCCATACTAACTAAAATTTTTTTGTTGTATATCTCTTGAAATATTTGTGGTAGAGTACTGGAAGTTGGTATAGAGGTATAACAAATAATTCCATACTCATGGATAAAAATGGGCAGTATTGGAAAAGAGGGCGTGGCACCTCACATCTTATATATATAGAATAAGTGCAAGATTTCAACCAAATTTATACGGCATAGTCGGGCTATTATGCAGATGGTTTGTGTTAAGTTTCCCCGAATTCGGAAAAGGGGGCGTGGCACCATCCATACTAACAAAAATTTTCATCTGGTATATCTCTTGAAATATTTGTGGTAGATTACTGGAATTGGTAGCTATACGTGGCCTGTTCAAGAGTTGGCATTCCAAATTGTTTATTTATTCATACCCAAGATGGAAAAACAAAAAATGTTGTATATCCAAATCTGTTGGATTAAGATTTAAAATAAAGAATCAAAAATTTTGAAATAAAACAAATGATAAATTTTCATATAGAAAAATTCCAGGACTTTCATTCGTTTTTCAATATTTGGGGTACTGCTAGTATAAATATGTAAGTATACACGCAAACATTTTCTATAATTACTGGCATAGAAAAACAATGAACTCTGAAAAGAATTACTATTTTATTCAACAAAAAAACTTTTTGTGTAACACATAAAGCATATTAAGGGCCACCAACTTACCTATTTTAAAGTATAGTTAAATCGTTAACGGATAAGATAACGGCCCAGAAACGTAAGGAACATACATAGAAATATGTTTACTTGCCTTAAAGGAAAGGCGTTCGCTTTATGAGCGAAGAGTTAAATTCATGAAAATCATAAAAAAAATTTGAATGTCAATGATGAATAAATTTTGAAAAGGGCTAAAAAAAAGGGCTAGGGGCAATTTCAAATTTTTGTGACCAAAAAAAGAATTTGGTAGCCAAATTTAGCCCCCAAAGGGCTAAAACGGCAACACTGATAGGTATGTATGCAGATATTTAAATGCCGGTTTGCTATTCGCGCGACAAGTTTTA
>NW_016157108.1:196007-201456 GCF_001687245.7 Rhagoletis zephyria
TTCCTATATGGTCCAGGGGTCTTGATTCAAAGTCGGTCAAAAATTAGTAAAATTTATGGCTAACAGAGCGTAATTTGCCAAAGAACGTAAAACCAGAGCAAAGCTATTTATGGCAAATTCTAGATATCAACCTAGTCTAGATATGAACCTCGTTGTAGGCATCATATCAAGGAGATACAATTAAAAGACTCGAGAAGTTTCCCCGCCAGAAGAACTTTAATATTGCGCCTAAATATATGCCATGCTACAGCGGAAGTGGACGACACGCCATTTCTTTAAATGAAATTAACTGCTGCTATATGTATGTATGTACATATCAGAGCTGTAAAACTGTGAAATCATTTGAAATTAAAAATCATCAATTTTATATTATTATGTTTTCATTGAATTCTCCCTTATTGAATAATGCGGCTTATAGTTTTCCAATTCTACATTCACTCAAAGTAGATACGATTGCACACATTTCCATATTCAAAGAAAGATTGAAAAAATTGAATGACGAACGATTCACTTTTAACACTGAATAAGCACTCAGATGAATGCAGCTTTTGCTATGTGTGCACACATCCACTCAGTACCAATCATTTGATATAAATATTTTGAACACACAAAACCCTCTGAAAAATACGCCAGGTTGCATTTTATTAAAAAGACTGCAAAATTTCAACACGAAAAATAGTTAATAGAGCGTTATCATCAGTTTTTTTCACTTAAATTTGTACAAGGATTTATAAGAATAAAAAATATTAATTGGAGAAATATTTTTTAGTGAGCGTGTCGTTAGAATGTCATTATGAAAAATATAAATTATTAATGATTTTAACATCTCTGTTTAGAAAATTGTCAGCTTTCCAAATAAGTGTTACCAATACACCATTAATAATGCATAATGCATAAATTAGTACATACATATATAAGTTAATATAAACTAACAAATTTAAGAGCTTCTGGTTCTAAATTTAGACATACATATACATTTCATTATTTAATTATAAAAATTTTTGATACAAATTTCTTCGTACTTTTTTTCGTCGCTATTGGGTCAAGCAGTTAATAAAGATTCGAAAATCGAATTTGTTGGTTTGTGGAGGTTTTTTCATTTACAATAAGCCACAAATTATCAACATTTCCAACAAAAAAAATATTTAACAAAATTCGTTGCTCCCTATTTTCATTAACATCCTTTTCCGAAAGTGCAATATTTAAGAATTTATACCCATTTCATTGAGCACGCTTTTTAACCCAAGTTTTGGTTTGTTTGTTAACATCAAAACTACATATCGACACCTAAGTGGAAGATCGACCTATCTCGGCAGCCAGTTCGAAAACTCCCTATCTCAAAAAACTGTTCTAGAACACCCTATTTCAGAATTTTGTTGAAGAACGCCCTATCTCAGAATGCGGTTCTAAAACGCCCTACCTCGGCAAATTTTCAATATATTTTCATTTGAGATAGGGCGTTCTTCAACCAAATTCTGAAGTAGGACTTTCATAAAAAGTTTTCTGAGTTAGGGCGTTTTTGAATTGGCTGCCGAGATAGGTTGATCTTCCAATCAGGTGTCGGTATATTATTCCAATTTTGGGAATCAAACGGGACCCCACACAAGCAAAAATCGTTTTCTACAATCTTTATTAACCTGAAGGGCTAGACAACAAACAACCGCTATGGGAACAAAGTTATAATACCCATGTGCACAAATGCGCTCGGGTGTAATTATTTCTTAAAACATTATTCTAAATGTATGTTTTGAGCAAATTGATTTCAAAAGTTAGAAATATGTCCCATTTTTCAAAAATGTATAATAATAAACATGTGACTTTTTTAGCAATTTGTTTTCTGTAATTAAGGAAATATTGAATTTTTTGAATTTTTCGAAATTACCGTTTTATGGGAGGGACCAGGTTATGGTTTAATTTTTGTATTTTCAATACGCTTCTACCCTGCATAAAGGGAAACCCGCGTACCGAATTTTCTTCCGATATCTCAACTTTTCCTAGAGCTATCGTGTACACAAACAAACGGACAGACAGACAGACGGAGATGGACTAATCAACTTCTCTTTTTATTCTGGGCATTTACGGTATATACATACATATGTACATAAATGTTGCATATATCTATCTCGATTTTGGTTGTTCCAAATATCCGTTACGTGAGAAAAGTTATAGTACCCTACTGCAGAAGTGCGTAGTAAATATGTTTAAATAGTACACCTTTTAATTAATAATTAATAAAAAAAATTTTACAATGTAACTCCTCAACCCCTCTTTAAAGAAAACAAGAACCCTATAAAATTTCGTTTTGAAAGTTTTCAAATTTGATAACTGAAGAAAAAAATTAATAGAAAAAAAATCATACAAATTAAATTTATATATACATATATTCTGCGAAAAAATGTCTACAATCAATTTTTAAACCCTTTTCGCAATTGGTGTACTCTTGTAACCGGTAAATTTTGTTACCATCTCATAAGCTGGTAACAAAATATTGCCCCGCCCCGTGAAATATGCAATGCCAGAATTTCCACAATTCTTCATGGATGAATTGCTGAATATATAGCATTACCAACGTTCCTAGAATCGCGGTGACATGAACAGGTAACATTTTTTGGTAATAAAATTTTCCGGTTAAAAAATCTTCGGTTACGTGCAGAATAGACCTTTTATAGTTCTAAAAGTCTATAATACGAAGGGACAGATGCCGGTAATGAAATTCTTAAGTTTTTTCAAGCAAGAGTTTTAAAAACTCAATTCTATTGACACTGTTTTATATTTCTATATACAGTTCACTAGTTTCGAATGTAATATATGTAAATGTATGTATCAAGATGTGTCCTTTGTGCTCGACGGTTGCGATGTTTGTTTGGACTGATTTCGCACCAGTCATTAGCCATGGGTTAATGTCAGAAAACGTCTATACATACGCGTTGAAATACATACATACGTATACATATATGTTTTTTTTTCAATTCCAGATATGTTTAAACTTTAAAGTATAAAATATTTCAACCCTGGGAAAAAAGTATTAGTACTGAATGGTAAAAACGTGTGCATTCATTTTAAATATACAATCATGTGTGTGTGCGAATGCTTCTGTTACATTCACATTCCATACTGAATGTCAATCTACCATTCAAAAACACAACACAGTTTATTTGTTTTCAAGCATTTTAAGCCACTCAGGAATGAGGCTTTTTTTATACAAACAAACAATCAAAATTTTGAAAAGAATGTCGAGTGAATGCAGATCCTATTGATTCAATCATTTTACAGCTCTGGTACATATGTATGTTTATACAAAACGTAAGCAAACAACATTTTGCTTGCATAGTCTTCTGTTCTCTTTCATTGCAAGTTGAATTATTTTAATATCTATTGCAAAATTTTGTAAATAAAATAAAATAAAACTATTTAATATACAACGCTTTTATAAATGGACTAAAAATTAGAAAATAAAGTTTAAAAACGAAGTAAATTAGTACAAATTGTTAGTAATTTTCATTAGAGTTTGAATAACTCCTTTCACTAAATGGCTTTTAGTAACTTTAACGAGACCTTAACTTATTTTATTTTATTCATTTTAGTGCAGTTTTGACAAAATTTTATTGCTAAAAAATCTTTTGTTTCACTACTTTATCTTATTCCTTTGATTAAACATGTTAAATAAAAGCTTATTTTTAAAAAATATTTTTTTTACATTACTTTATTTTACTTTTTTCAAACATTGATTTACGATAAACTTAAATAACTGATGAAACTGATAAACAGATGAAAGAAAAAAGTATCATGTTCTTTCAATCTTTTTGGTTCTTCCGTGTGTGCGATTTTAAGTTATGTAATTTGAAAGAAATGTGTTTTCAATTTGAAATTAAATTTGTTTGAATGATTGTAAGAAATGTACGTTTACATACCTTTGGCTGTAGCTGAGTTTTCAGAGGTGCTCGCAGTTGTTGGTTAGATTCCAGACGGTCCCAAGATTAGTGATATGCTGAATTGTCGGTATCCAATACTCGGTAACCAATACTTAAAACAGATTTCGGTACCCAATACTTCCTTTTCGGTACCCGATACCGATTCTTTACATTAAATCTTCGCCATTATATGTCTTTCAAGTTTAGAAAAAACTTTCATTACTAATTTATATAATATCGGCTAAAACACTTCAGCTTATCGCAACAGAGAAATATTATTTTATCAGATTTTACCTTAGTCGATCTAAGGATCAAGAAAAATGCTTTGACGGATGAAGAAGCCTTCAGATGGGAGATTCTGTAACCAGTTAGCGACAAGTTTCGGATCGATATCGCACTTGTTGACGTAAAAACATTTCATACCATACGTCAACAAAATCGATACCGATTCGAAAACTGTCGCTAACTGGTTACAGAATCTGTCCCCAGGCCTACGAAAATAATATCTTCCGATTGAGCTGGAACAAAAATGCTTCAAACAAGTAAGAGTTTCTCTGCATGATGGCCTTGAACCGACATATATACATGTTTCATTTGAATCAGTATTAAAAGCTCCGTTTTTCCATTTTTCGGCCTATGTGGGCTTTTATCGAGACCCAAATGTTTCGGTACCGAGTATCGAGAGTATTGGATACTTTTTAAATCGGTACCGAATATCGATCAATACTTAAAAGTATTAACTCAGCACATCACTACCCAAGATGTTAATATGATAACACAAATTTTGCTTTTGTATTACCAAGCTATGAAAACCCGTCTGTGAAGTGCATAATAGAAGCGTATTTGAACCAAAAAGGCGCAAAATACATATCTATGTAAGTTAACAAGTCCCCGCTGCATCCCTTCTTCGATAGTTCCGAACCAGTTCTAAATTCGTCACTTTAGATATAGATTTCTAGTGAAAAAATTAGTTTTTAAAAGTACCACTTTTCGCCAATTTCGGACTAGTGGGGATCTACTTGCTAACGGCCTACTTCGTTTTTAGCGATAAAGATCTAGTACGGAACAAGAAATTTGATTCACTAATCCGCGGTTTCCCTGCAGGGTTATGACTGCAAAAGTGTATCTCGATAACCACTTTATCGATTTCTAACAAACTACGTTCAATTATACCATTAAGTCTACCTCAGCATATTATCGAAAACGTTTGAAATCGTCCTGCTTATCATACAAAGGTACAATGAAACAATGAAATAAGACTGTATTATTTTATTATTATTTTTAAGACAATAAAATTTATTTAAAATAAATAACTAAATGTTCTAACAATAAAAAAGTAATATTCAACAATTTTATTGAGCTTGATACAGTTTTTTTTAAATGTATTATGGAAGAACAACAATAATTTTAAAATGGTAGAAGTCATAGCTATTTTGGAGATCACTGCATCTCCTCATCAGACTTCTTTCACTGGGACTAGAGACTGATGAGGGGATGTGGTGATCTCCGAAATAGCTATAACTTCTACCATTTTAAAA
>NW_016157108.1:201481-223804 GCF_001687245.7 Rhagoletis zephyria
TAAGTACTCGTTTCTGAATTGTAATGCACATTGTAGGGAGTCTGCTTGGTCTGCGATTTTTAATGTATTATTTGTATGAATTACGCAATGCATATTGTAGATGGACCCCATTTAGCAGGGCACCGTTGGGAAATCGACATATGCGAGCAGTTACGCCACATTACCCACTAATTACACACCGCTACCAAGGAAGTAGTCCGATTTCAGGGACCCGAGAGAACAACTGGTACGATGACGGATGTAACGCAGCTGCAGAGAAGAAAGATATCGCCTACAGGGCCACGTGAACTATGTGAGACCGGTAAAGAGAACTGAAGAGGGAAGACATATTTGCCGCAATAAAAAGAAAGAGGCCGAAACACGTGAGTGAAAAGAGCTCAAAACAGGAAAAACGACCAACAATTTTACCTAAGAGTTAGGCGACTTACGGAAGGTTCCAAGACCGGGGCGAACTACTGTAAGAACAACCATAGCGACCTAGTGATCGATGTCCAGAACATACTCAATTTATGGAGGGAACACTATTTAATGGCAGTAGCACTGAATATAGTGGAGAAGAAAAACTCGAACCAACTGTCGATGATGATGTAGTCGATGTTCCACCGCCGGACTAGAAGGAGGTACGAATAGGAATTACGCGGCTGACAAACAACAAGCTGGTTGAGCTGACAGCCTGCTAGCTGAGCTATTCAAGTACGACCGGGAGGATCTGATAAGGTGTATGCATCAACTCGTATGCATAAATGGTCAGATCAACGCATGCCCCACTACTAGAATTTAAGTGTGCTCTGTCCAACACACAAGAAAGGCAACCCCGCTATACGCGCCAACTACCACGTCATCAGCCTTCTATGCATAGGTTACAATATCTTACCGGAGCGTATTTTATGAAAGACTGAAGCCCATCGTGACGAACTGATTGGGCCTTATCAGTGTGGCTCTAGACCTGGCATCTACACCTTACGCCAAATCTTGGAAAGGACCCGCAAAAAAAATATTGACACTCACCACCTATTTTTCGACTTCAAAGCCGAATTCTACAGTACAAAAAGGAGTTGCCTATACGCCGCGATGTCAGAATCAGGTATCCCCGCGAAACTGATATAGCTGTGCAAAATGACGTGATCAATACCACCAGCTCCGTCAGATTTGGGAAAGACCTATCCGAGCCGTTTAGCAGCGAACGGGGTTTCAGACAGGGCAACTCCATTTCGTGTGATTTCTTTAATCCACTATTCTAGAAAATAAGAGCCGCAGAACTGAACACCTCAGGAACAATTTCGACATCATCGGTCACAAAAACCGTCTGTTCTGCATTTCCCAAGTTGGATAAGAAGGCAAAGTGAATGGGTCTAGAAGTAACTCCAGTCATCAAACAAACAGCCAGCGTATTCACACCTGGGCACCCATGTCACTTTTGACAGTTATAATTTCGAGAAAGTACACAAGTTCGTTTGCTTCAAGTCCGGATTTTTTTTTCGCGTACAGGGGTTCGAAAATGTTTATTGCATCATCAAAGCTATCAGCACAATAATGGTTTGTCCAGAGACTAAAAAAAATGGTATGTCCGGGACATAAAAATTTGAAAACACATTTCGTTGGCTTAGTGTGCAAACGTGCTGAGTCCATATTTTTTTAATTTTTCAGGATGGACAAAAAACCGTTGAACTTTTTTTGTTGTTTCAGTATCAATAATCGGCCAATTTCAAAATAAAGCTGTTGCAGACTAATAGGCTCTTTTGGAACTTACCACATTTTCTCTTTAAGCATATTGTTGTTCTTTTACCTGTTTTTTTATAATTTTTCATGTTTTTTGTTATTTATGGCTTTAAAACTATCATATTCAACAAGCTTATTGAGCTTGAGGCCGTTTATTTTTTTAATGAAAAACTGTTGTGGAAGAACAACAATAAAAGTTACTAAAAGCCATTTAGTGAAAGGAGTTATTCAAACTCTAATGAAAATTACTAACAATTTGTACTAATTTACTTCGTTTTTAAAAAAGCTTGCCGGCGAATTCAGCGTACATGCATAATTGGTTAGGTATGTATAGGTATCAGTGTTGCCGCGAAACATTTTTAGTGGTAGCTAAATTCCAGCTAANAGTTTTTAAAAGTACCACTTTTCGCCAATTTCGGACTAGTGGGGATCTACTTGCTAACGGCCTACTTCGTTTTTAGCGATAAAGATCTAGTACGGAACAAGAAATTTGATTCACTAATCCGCGGTTTCCCTGCAGGGTTATGACTGCAAAAGTGTATCTCGATAACCACTTTATCGATTTCTAACAAACTACGTTCAATTATACCATTAAGTCTACCTCAGCATATTATCGAAAACGTTTGAAATCGTCCTGCTTATCATACAAAGGTACAATGAAACAATGAAATAAGACTGTATTATTTTATTATTATTTTTAAGACAATAAAATTTATTTAAAATAAATAACTAAATGTTCTAACAATAAAAAAGTAATATTCAACAATTTTATTGAGCTTGATACAGTTTTTTTTAAATGTATTATGGAAGAACAACAATAATTTTAAAATGGTAGAAGTCATAGCTATTTTGGAGATCACTGCATCTCCTCATCAGACTTCTTTCACTGGGACTAGAGACTGATGAGGGGATGTGGTGATCTCCGAAATAGCTATAACTTCTACCATTTTAAAATTATTGTTGTTCTTCCACAACAGTTTTTCATTAAAAAAATAAACGGCCTCAAGCTCAATAAGCTTGTTGAATATGATAGTTTTAAAGCCATAAATAACAAAAAACATGAAAAATTATAAAAAAACAGGTAAAAGAACAACAATATGCTTAAAGAGAAAATGTGGTAAGTTCCAAAAGAGCCTATTAGTCTGCAACAGCTTTATTTTGAAATTGGCCGATTATTGATACTGAAACAACAAAAAAAGTTCAACGGTTTTTTGTCCATCCTGAAAAATTAAAAAAATATGGACTCAGCACGTTTGCACACTAAGCCAACGAAATGTGTTTTCAAATTTTTATGTCCCGGACATACCATTTTTTTTAGTCTCTGGACAAACCATTATTGTGCTGATAGCTTTGATGATGCAATAAACATTTTCGAACCCCTGTACGCGAAAAAAAAATCCGGACTTGAAGCAAACGAACTTGTGTACTTTCTCGAAATTATAACTGTCAAAAGTGACATGGGTGCCCAGGTGTGAATACGCTGGCTGTTTGTTTGATGACTGGAGTTACTTCTAGACCCATTCACTTTGCCTTCTTATCCAACTTGGGAAATGCAGAACAGACGGTTTTTGTGACCGATGATGTCGAAATTGTTCCTGAGGTGTTCAGTTCTGCGGCTCTTATTTTCTAGAATAGTGGATTAAAGAAATCACACGAAATGGAGTTGCCCTGTCTGAAACCCCGTTCGCTGCTAAACGGCTCGGATAGGTCTTTCCCAAATCTGACGGAGCTGGTGGTATTGATCAACGTCATTTTGCACAGCTATATCAGTTTCGCGGGGATACCTGATTCTGACATCGCGGCGTATAGGCAACTCCTTTTTGTACTGTAGAATTCGGCTTTGAAGTCGAAAAATAGGTGGTGAGTGTCAATATTTTTTTTGCGGGTCCTTTCCAAGATTTGGCGTAAGGTGTAGATGCCAGGTCTAGAGCCACACTGATAAGGCCCAATCAGTTCGTCACGATGGGCTTCAGTCTTTCATAAAATACGCTCCGGTAAGATATTGTAACCTATGCATAGAAGGCTGATGACGTGGTAGTTGGCGCGTATAGCGGGGTTGCCTTTCTTGTGTGTTGGACAGAGCACACTTAAATTCTAGTAGTGGGGCATGCGTTGATCTGACCATTTATGCATACGAGTTGATGCATACACCTTATCAGATCCTCCCGGTCGTACTTGAATAGCTCAGCTAGCAGGCTGTCAGCTCAACCAGCTTGTTGTTTGTCAGCCGCGTAATTCCTATTCGTACCTCCTTCTAGTCCGGCGGTGGAACATCGACTACATCATCATCGACAGTTGGTTCGAGTTTTTCTTCTCCACTATATTCAGTGCTACTGCCATTAAATAGTGTTCCCTCCATAAATTGAGTATGTTCTGGACATCGATCACTAGGTCGCTATGGTTGTTCTTACAGTAGTTCGCCCCGGTCTTGGAACCTTCCGTAAGTCGCCTAACTCTTAGGTAAAATTGTTGGTCGTTTTTCCTGTTTTGAGCTCTTTTCACTCACGTGTTTCGGCCTCTTTCTTTTTATTGCGGCAAATATGTCTTCCCTCTTCAGTTCTCTTTACCGGTCTCACATAGTTCACGTGGCCCTGTAGGCGATATCTTTCTTCTCTGCAGCTGCGTTACATCCGTCATCGTACCAGTTGTTCTCTCGGGTCCCTGAAATCGGACTACTTCCTTGGTAGCGGTGTGTAATTAGTGGGTAATGTGGCGTAACTGCTCGCATATGTCGATTTCCCAACGGTGCCCTGCTAAATGGGGTCCATCTACAATATGCATTGCGTAATTCATACAAATAATACATTAAAAATCGCAGACCAAGCAGACTCCCTACAATGTGCATTACAATTCAGAAACGAGTACTTAATTGTAATGAACGCCCGAAGAGTATTCGGTCACATCCTACTTCCCGATTAGAAACAAAACCAGGATGTAACGGACGCTAACCACAAAGCGACCATACTTATAGAAAAGTAATCGAGTTTGTAATCGATTCACTCCGGCATACTGGCCACGAGGTAATCAACACTTGTAATCGAAAAGTATGATGTGGCCGAATACTCTTCGGGCGTTCATTGCAATTATGTATCCGTTTCTAATTGTAGGCAGTCTGCTTACAATGTACATTACAATTTTAAATTGGTCAGCGATTTTTTAATAAAATATTTGTATGAATTACGCAATGCATATTGTGGATGGACCCCATTTAGCAGTGCGGCCCTGGGTTTGTTTAAGAGTGCTCTCTGAGGGCGGGTGTGTGAGTGTAGTGGCGAAAACATTGGCTGTTTGTTGTGACTGCAGATTTTCGATGTTGAGGTTTCCTTGAATTTTTTGCTGCACAAAGATGGGTGCATGGGTTTGGACCTCGGAGTGTAATTATGTACATCTGAAACATTGGAAGCGTGCCTTCCGTCTATTACAACATGTCCGATTTAGTTTCTCGTTTTTCGATCTGCAGTGGGGCCTAAAAGCACGCAACATAAAAGCAACAGACGGAACATGTAATCAGCCAAAGCTGGTAGTATGAGGGGTATGTAACAAGGTGTCTCATGTTGTTAGGCGCGTCTGCTATTTTTTTGGAGGATTTTAGCGATCAAAATTAGCGATAGTGAATGCTATAATCCGGCAGCTGGAGAATTTTCCGACGTTAGTTCCAAAGACCCCTTCCTTGCCGACCCTGTCATTGAAGTCGCCAAGCAGGATTTTTCTATCGTGACGGGGGCAGCGCTCGAATGTGTTATCCAACTATTACTATTCATTAAAATACTTTAAGAACAAATACTTTACGCGCTCATATAATAAAAGGTCTAAAAAAACAAAGACATCGGAAAAATATCTATACGAAAAATACGAAAAAAGTGAATTCTTTGTCAAACAATTGAATCTGTTTATTTATTGTATATTTTATTATCTCAAGCAAATACCAATTTCTACCGATTCAAGTTAAAATATTCAAGATGCCTGAGATACTTAATACTATACCGCCGCTATCATTGACCATTGAGAATCTAAGCGAAACGGATGGTATCGCCACCGATCGCTCGACCACTCCAGATAGCGCTACGCCTAGTACAAGTGGTAGCCGGAGACCTTCCCTTGAGCACATGATTAAACGGAATCCACATCAAGCGAGCAGCGCGCAGAATAAGAAGACACGCAGATCTATTTTTCGGCGGAATCAGAAGAAGGCGCCATTAAAAGTTGGGTGAGTTGAAAACATCTATTCGTATTAGATGCCCAGTGGGAATATTTCCCCCAAAGTGAAGTTTTAAGTTAAACACCTGCCGTAGCTCACTCGTTGGCATTAATTTGTAAACAACAAGTCCACAGAAATTTCAATCAGTTTTCCTATTATATTGTTCAGTTTTTCGACACTGAAAATTTCAAAAGCAATATATACAAAAATTTTCGGTTTTCCTTGAGCAACTGAATTGCAATAAAATTTCGACATTGATTCGCTAATCCGATTCAAATTGGCGCATATAATCGCAATAAGAAGACACATTTTAAAAATAAATTATTTCAGAAAAAACTTGTCTCGTAAACTTATTTACTCCTAATTTTGCTCTCCATCAAACACCCCGACCATTTTCATCACATCTAATGTACCACATAGTTCACCACAAAAGTGCACGACTGCCATCTGCCAGAAATCTCAAATTCCTCGTGCCTTGTTGCTCACGCGGTCCTCGTCGTCAGCATCGCTTATCACCAACGTTTCGCGCAATATATCAGCAGAGTCAAATGCCAAAGAAGATAAAGTTGAGAGCAAGACTTTAAAACCAGTCGCTGCAAACGCTTTTGATGTACAGCCACCACACACCACCGCTGATAACTTGGTCGTAGCCCACCAACACAGCGGCAGCAATATTTTCACTAACATCGACATTGTAGCGACAACCTCAAAGACCCCCGCCACCCAGGTTTCTTTGCAACGACAGTATACAGCTGCCGTACTCAATTTCCAAATCCGTAAATCTGTTACACAAATGGATTTGAAGCGCACACGACGTGACTACCTCAAGAACCGCCAAGTGCTAGCTTCGACGCAGTCACCATCTATAAGTGGACTCTCGCAGGGCTCCAGAGCTTTGATGGCGAATGATAACAACGCCGATATAGCTGGCGTGATGGGAGCCTCAAGTCAATCATCACTGGTGAACAAAATTTTCGACCAAAACAGTTACTATTACGTGATACAGGATCAAAATTCTAAGGTTGCTGGCATGCGCATTTTCGCAACCATTATGCTGAACGCTTGGCGGAAACGCCGTGACGAGGTTAAACGTCTTATGGAGGAAGTCAACGATCTGAAGCGTGGTGTAAGTCGCTTGTGTTTTTATGGCGATCCTCTGGTCTCTTTAATTTCCCCTTTCGGTGTTTTTTTAATTTCTCTAACTGTAGTCAATAAAAGCCAAAAACCAATTACACGTTTTCAATACACTCTTTCGCGTTGAGCAAAAACGGAACGATGATCTCAGTCTTCAGTTGAAACGCTCTCTAGACGATATCAATAATACAAAATCTTCTTGCGAGAGTCTCACCACTTCGCTTATCAGTCTAAAGGCGGACAAAGCATTGCTCGAACAGCAGATTCAAATAAAAGAACAGGAATTTGATGGTATCAATGCGATACTAACCCAGACTAAATCCGATTTATTTAAAGCTATGACCCAACAACGAGAGCTGCAGGCTAATTTGTCTACCGAGCAACGCAAGGTGCAGGCGTTAGAAGCACAGAAAAACGAGCTGATTAACGAGGTATCTTATTGTTGTAATGAACAAGTTTTTCCCTCGATTAGCCTGCTGCTCTGTAATTTCAGATTTGCGAAATTAACAACGAATCATTGTGGAAGGAGGAGAAACTACGGACTGAGATGAAAGAGAAAGATGATGCTGTGGCAATGGCGTTGACTAAGATCGAGTCACTCGAATTAGAGATCTCTGCGCAGAGACAGTGAGTATTTTTTTCTACATAATTTCACCAAATCTACCAAATACGCAAACATCTTGACAAAACTAAAGTCTCAGAGATACTGCAATGAAAGATTGATAAGTCCATGTGTAGAATATATTCCGATGTCACATCATTCCTCGTTTCTGTCAAAAGCAGCATACCTAATTCTTACAAAAGTGGGTCAGTGTCTCACACTCTTCAAGGCAGCAGGGGTAATGGCAGCTGTCAGGCACCCCCCTAAAATTGTGCATATGGAAACTGTGCATACGAAATAATGCATATGAAAAAAGCCGAAATAATGCATATATGCACCGTTTCGGTTGAAAACAGAAATAATGCTTATGAAAAAAACCGAAATAATGCACAGTTTCGGTTGAAAGCCGCAATAATGCTTATGAACAAAAACCGAAATAATGCACAGTTTCGATTCAAAGCCGAAATAATGCATATGACAAAAACCGAAGTAATGCATACATGCACAGTTTCGGCTCAAAACCGAAATAATGTATATGACAAAAAACGAAATAGTGCATACCTGAAAACGAACTTCTTTCTGCGAAGGCGGCCTTCGGCCGCGCTTAGGGATTATAACACTTACTAAGTAGAATTTTCATTCTGTGTTGCCGGAAAAGGGAGGAGGGAGCCGAATTATTTTTGCGCAGAACTTCTTTTTGCGTAAGGGGCCTTCGGCCGCGATTAGGGATTATAAACCTTACTAAGTAGAATTTTCCTTACTGTGTTGCCGGAAAAGGGGGGTGGAAGAATTTTTGTGCAGAATTTCTTCCTGCGTAGGCGGCCTTCGGCCGCGCTTAGGGATTATAACCCTTACTAAGTAGAAGTACATAATTCATAGTGGAAAAAAACGAAATTATCCATATGCACACTCTCGTTAGGAAAACTGAAATAGTGCATATAACAAAAACCGAAATAATGCATATGTAAAAAAACGAAGTAATGCATACATGCACACTTTCGGTAGAGACAGTCTGACAAAGCGCTAGTTCTGAAATACATATCTCAGAACTATCTCTGAACTAGTGCATAAAGAATGTAAAGCGGGGCAGTTGAAACCTACCGTGTAAATGTGCAAATGCTCATATAATACGAAAGTAGCTCAGCGAGAATACCCCGACTCAACCATCGTTGGTCGCGGGTTCAAATCGCGGTGGAGGCAGTTGTGAGATTTCAAATTTAATGAATTTAAATTGTTGCGTGTAGCTTACAATTTTTTTTAAATAAAATATGTAACAAAAGCGGAATCTGTAAAAGAAAAAATGTTAAAAAATCGAATCTCAAAAACGTTTTCTTATAACAAAAACTGTCCAAAATGGAACCGGTTAAAAACTAGTTGCAAAGTAATGCACTGGGCGACAATTGCCACCGCCAATGACATCGCCGTGTAAAACTGGACAGTCGAAAGCATTGCTTGGGTATTGAGCTAGAACTGGTACTGTCGGCAAAAGGTCTAATTCTAGGCTAGTCAGATTTTCTGCAGGGTGCATATGAAAAACCCGAAGTAATGCATACATGCAAAGGTTCGGTTGAAACCCGATATAATACATATGAGAAAATATCGAAATTATGCATATGCATACTTTCGTTTTAAAAGCGAAACAATGCATATGAGAAAAAAGGAAGTAATGCATACATGCACAGTTTCGGTTGAAAATCGAAGTAATGCATATGGCTAAAACCGAAATAAAGCATGCATGCAGAGTTTCGGTTTAAACCGAAATAATGTCTAAATGCACAGTTTCCATATGCACAATTCCGGTGCCCCGAGCTGTCGTGTGCACCTGCATCCCTAGATGCGTCCCAATCATTTCTGAGCCTTTTCTAGCCAAATGGTCATGTATCTTATTTACAGGTACTAACTTGTGACCGGGAGCCAGAGTAAAACAACCTCGGTATATGTACATATGACCGTTCAAGTTTAAGAAGAGTAGGTACAATTTTACCGACTTTTACATCACTATTTCGCACCACATCGACCCCTAATTGCGATTTTATCGTAAGCGACCAATTGTTGCAAATAGGTTGCAAATACTAATCACAACGTCCTACAATAGGTTTGTTACAAACAGCCCAGAAAGCGTTCCTCACGCTAGAAAAATGGGTAATAGAGAGCGAATACCTTCCACTTTTGAATCGTAAATGTCTTCTTCTTTGTGCCCGAAACAGCCCCGACTTTTTTCCCGGGCAGAAATGTGCAAGAAGTAAATTTGAAATGACAGCTGTTGTTTGTTTACATCTGATAGTAAAGTTTGTAAAATACAAAAATGGAAAATAGCACTAAAGGGTCAGAAATGTATGTATTTGCTAATTTTACGGCTATATAAGATAAATGCACATAAAATCATTGTTCAGAACTGATTTGTTGATTGTGGGCACGAAAAGTGTTTTTTTGCGTTCCTCACGCTCTGGGCACTTTTGGCACGGGTTTACACATTTTTGACACTTTGAGAGAGAAAGTGTGTGGAACAAACTTATTATTACAGACTATGAATATTTACCGTTACGGAAAAAAGCAAAATTAATTTTATCGTTAGCTTTGTTTACACTTTTGAGTTCCTAAAATTTTATCGTAAGCGACACTGTTTGTACAGAACTTGTAAATAGCAGTTTGAACTCTAGTTCTAACTAAAGTTCCATCGGCACTTGCTACAACCGAATGCTTCAAAATCAGCTTCTTTCCCTCATCAAAATTTAGTGCAATCTGCCATTATGCAATTGAAGCTGCAATCACTAAGTGCGGCGTGGCTCGACGAGCGGGGTCTTTTTTGAAACTCTTGCTTTGCCAAGGGTTTATAAGATTTAAAAGCAGATCAGAAAGACGAAAAACAGACACCTTACGAATTTTCGCCCGAAAACGGATTTTCCATACTAAATATTTCGAAATCGAATTGAAATATTTAATTTTCGGATTTCCATATTCGGTTTACGAATATGACCCACTACACTGAGAAAAAAATGCGTTGTAAAAATTAAATTTTTTATTTGATTACCGTTTAAAGATGTTCGTATTTAAATCAAGTGATAAGTGTTCAAAATTGAATATTTCCATTATACATGCACTACATATAACGGAAATATTCAATTCAAATACACCCGTATTAAAATGAAACATTTTTCACTGCACAGATGGCGTTTTGCACGTCTCGGATGCTTTTTCATATGTAATTAAGAAAGTAGGTATATGTATACAAAGCATGCACAGCGGTGACAACACATACACACATTCACACATACATGCTACATGTTTATCTGTACATATGCACTAATCGCGCGCTGTGATGTGGATTCAAACTCAACATTTAAAAAGACATTTACATGTATGTATGGCTGTAGCTGAGTGTGCGAAGACGCTTGATACAATTGGTTGCTGCCAATAGTGTCCGGGTTCAATTACCATCAGGCGGAACATACAATTAATTTTTTTTCTTAATTACGAAAAAGCATATGTGCCCTTCACAACGACATATTTTATAACTTACATACTCAAATTTAAAACGAGTGGGGTTGGTGCTCTTTCATATGCGTATTTTTTTTAATTTAGCACGTTTTTTTCATTCTAAAATTTTTTTCCCTCAGTGTACGTAATCCAAATTTGATTGCCAGAGTTACGCGAAAATCGGAAAAGTGATTCGAAAGCGTTTGAGCTAATGGATAACATGTACCGGCGTAAGAAAACACAAAAAAATTTAAAATAATGAATGCAATGTAACATTTTTGAATAGTTTTTCAAAAGATTTACTAAGGACAAAAAGCAGTGCTACTAGATCAAAAAATTTTAAGGTCACGTCTTACTCGTCTGGGCGCTTGTTGATGTTGATCTTATACATGCATACTGATGGAAATGCACAATATAAATATTCACATATTCTCATACATATCACTTGATTTCTGCAAGAGGGTCATAATCACGGTTGCCAACTGTCCCGGATTTAAAACCTATGTCCCGGTGCCGGTACAACACATGGCGGGACGCGAAATTACCCGGTTTCTGGCGAGAAAAAAAAAATTAGATATCTCGTTGTAAAAGCTCGTAAAATATGTACACTGCCGGAAAAAAAAATATGACACAGCAAACTTTTCACAATATATGCAAAAATTTTCATTATAATTTTCCGCTGATTTCGTATAAAAATATGGTTCATTCTACAACAAAAAACATCAAAATATAATTCCTAATCTTTGTGCAAAACTTTTTAATCAGATTTTTTAGAATCTGTAGCCCAATCAATTTTATTATAATAAAGTGCAAGTTTCAAGGAGCTAGGAATTACCGTTGATTTTTGGAAATTTTTCTTCACGCAGTCTCTTCCATATAAAATTTTTTTTCGAAAATACTTTATATGGAAAAAATGCAAAACACATTCACAAAAAAGTTCTCAAAAATCAGAGCGATTTTTGATTAACTCCGAACTTGCATTTTTTTACTAGAATTTAATGGGCTGCAAAACTGCATACTCAAAAAAAATCTAAAAAATCTGATTAAAAAGTTGAAAGTTTTGATGAAAATTTGATTTGCACAAAGTTTAGGAATTATATTTTTATATTTTTTGTTGTTGAATGAACCATACTTTTATACAAAATTGGCGGAAAAATATTAGAATAGAAATTGTTACATATATTGTGAAAAATTTGCTGTGCCAATACTTTGTTCAGAGTTCGATTAATCAAATTATTTGAAATAAGAAGAAAGGGGGTTTAATCACGTTTACAACGATACCAATTTTTTAAAAATCAGTTAAAAATTGTTTGAAATATAAGGTTTTTAATTTTTCGAAGACTCGACCTTATAGCACCTGTATAAGTTTGCACAAACTAAGGTTATATGCCATTTAAATAAGAGCAATAGGCGGACTACGTCTATATATTTAGTTTTTTAGTTATTTACATATAATAATAAAAAATAATTTTTTACCAAAGGCCCTATTTCGAACTTCGAAGGCACATATCTCGATTTCGGAAGCTAACTTCGAAAAACGTAGAAATAACTTTTTTACCTATGACTCCATCTCTTAAAAAAATTGGTTTGGTCCAATACCCAGCAGAGTGCTGTACAGTGTAAAGATTCCAGTATCTTCTTTTATGTAACTACCAATATTTTATAAGAGAAGTGTAAATTTTTTTTATCTAAAACTAATAAAGGTAGAAGGACGAAATTCGAGGATGTGGTAGTTTACATATTAATCCTTGAAATATATATTTTTTTTAAATAAATATTGGAAATTTCCAAGGATATTCAAGGATTTTAAAACTTTACATTTTCAACACTTATTCGTCCTGGTGCACTAAAAAATTATTATTTTTTTAATTCTACAGAATTTTTCCTTTTAATTGATACCCATATTGTTACTCTACAATGCACCAAATCTTTTAAATAATTTTTTTATTCAATCTCTTATCCCGGAAATTTCAAAGTCCCTTAAAAAAAATGGTGTGGTCAGAGAGAAAATTTAAAAACGCAGTTATACTATATTTGGCTCCTATTTTTGTGAATATTTTAATTTTTTCGTGTGTTTTAAAGATTTTTGGTTTTTGTCGTACGGTGTACTCATACAAAATATCGAAGGTCTTTTTCGAACGCTCGCCATAATGTTTATACAGGGACCCGGACGTTTATAACTTTACTTTATTATAACGTTATTTTAGAATTTTTTTATTTGAATTAAAATATTCGGGCAACCTGGACTTTTATTTTTTTTTAGTCCAGTAATGTTTAACAGTTAGGCTTGACCAAATTTTTTTTAAGGCGGAAATAAAAGTCCTAATAATAAACCAGAAAAGGACTGTTATTACTGAACTAAAAAAAATAAAAAAGGATCAGTCCAGCGCCTTCGTCTTGACCTGCGGGCTGTATCGGAGCCACAGCCGCTAAACTTAAACGTAGAGTACGTGTATTCAAGTTAAAAACGGAACATGAAATATTCGTTTTGATTGTATTGAATTGAGTTTAATAAGTCAATATGAATTGCAAAATATTAATAATTAGCAATAGAGAAGCAGATCCACATTAACTTCAATCATAAATACAATCAGCTTATAAATACATAGATACATGCTATGACGTGTATCACCATGATTCAATAATACAAGGTTCGAAAAACTGACGGTTGTCTCTTGCACCGCTCCCTTAGCAGTGGCAGCGTGTTGCTTCTTTGCAAATTTACTTGGAAAAAGTGAAGCTTTGATGTGAAATAGAAGTATAAGCTTTTGTGCAATATGTTTATTTGTATATGCATACGAAGCACATTTAACTAATGAAAACATAAATTGTTTTTAAATTGGATGTTTACATAAATCTCATAGTAGTTTTATTTAAATTTTGAGTCCTTTTGCACTTTTTATACAGCTAAATAGCACATAAATTACTTAATTCACGTAGATATATTAATATTTCGTTTAAAATGCCAGATTTCCTGCAAATACAATAGAATTTACAAAAGGAATTTCACTACTAATTGCCTACTTTGCGTAGTTTTCTACTACCATTTTCGCACCAAGGGATTTCATTCTTCCCCTTTCTCCTTCCTTCGTAAATGCAACCTTTTGTAAGGAAGTGCCAAACCGCGGCTGTCAATAAGTATCCAACCTTATAATTATCCAACATTATTGAATCATGGTGTATCACTACTTCGATTCATTTGGATTTGCTTTCATGCCGCAAAAATTTTTATCACTTTTTATATTAGCCTAGGTCCCCGTATTAGTTTTCTTCTTCGTGTTCGTGCTCGTCTTCGCATTAGCTTCGTCTACGGATTTGTGCATAAGTTAGCTTAGACTTCTGAAACAGCTGGCAACCCTTCTAAATATTGTTAAGAAATAAACAAATCTCTGATATTGTGATACCAACCTATTTCATGTGCCTGATGAATTAAGTTAGATTTGATTTTTTAAATACGTGAAAACGCTCCTGAATAAAGTTCAGAAATAAGGCCCTTTTAAACCCATTTCATTTGATAGCCATATTTTTAATAATTGCTTTACCATATTAAATAATTTGAGTTTAGGATACCTTACCACATTAGTTTCACGTCATATTTTAATATTTCATTTAACTTATACATATCTTAATTAAATTCTAATTTTAAAACAGCCAGAACCCTATCAAAAATATTTTAAAACCAACACCTTGCCAAACCTTTTTCGACTGACACACATATTGCGATACATATTTAAATTGTGTATCTACTTCCCTTAATTCAAGTTGNTCCTTCCTCTTCCTCTGTTGCCAGCATCCCAGCCCGCGTTGAATATTTTCAGAGCAGGAGCGTTTCTGTCCATTCGAATNCTTCCCTTAATTCAAGTTGAATTTAATATGGCAACCCTGTTAAATAAAGTTCAGAAAAAAAACATTTTTAACCCATGTCAATTTATATTCATACTTAAATAATTCATGTGGCTTATTAATGGGTCGATTACGGATAGCAACGCAACCATGGTTCGGTTGCCAGCTGGCAACGCAGCTGGAAAGAAAATTAGTATTTCGAATGGCAACTGTCGTCAATTGCTATAGAGTTATCGATAATCGAAATTTGACAGTTCGACAACCAGCAAGCGGCTGTAAACAAGCTGTGCGAATACAATTAAATTATTAAAATAAAGAGTTTTAAAGAAAAGACAGCAATAAAGCTAAGTTCATCACAATCATTTGTTTAAGAGGAAAAGAAGTGCATGAACGCAGCCTCAATGAGGCGACATTTAAAGAATAATTCCAATCCTCTAGAGCTACTGCGTACACTGTAAGCAAAAGTTAATGCTTTCAACGTTTTTCTTTTATTATCGTTTTGTGTTCATTTTCAAAGCATATTGAGGACTTCCAAAAGAAGCTGTAGTATAATTGGTTAATAAACAGATGAACCACTTCGTTCAACTTCAATACCTCCGCTCATAAAAGCTTGCGCACCTCTTCGCACACACAGCAATGACTGCAGTTTGGAAAACTTGGTGTGTCGGTAGTTTTAAAAGAGGTGCTTCAGTTGATAAAGGAAAAAATTTGCAATTAGTGTTCGCTTTTGTTTCGCCAAAAGGGCGCACTCCACGGGAACTAAAATTTCAAGTTATTGTTTCGTTATTTTCACCGTATTCTGTAAAAGCAAACTGCATTCTTCTTCTTCTTTATTGGCGCTGTAACCGCCTAAGCGATTTTGGCCGAGTCCAAAACAGCACGCCAGTCATTTCTCTTCTGTGCTAACTGAGGCCAATTGGAAATGCCAAGTGAAGCCAAGTCCTTCTCCACCTGGTCTTTCCAACGCAGAGGAATCCTTCCTCTTCCTCTGTTGCCAGCATCCCAGCCCGCGTTGAATATTTTCAGAGCAGGAGCGTTTCTGTCCATTCGAATTCCATGGCCAAGCCAGCTGAGCCGCTGAATTTTAATTCGTTGCTCTATGTCTATATCGTTGTAAAGCTCATACAGCTCATCATTAAATCATCATCATCGTCATTTTACACAACCGTATTAGTTTCGCGGGGATACAAAAATCAGACATCGCGGCATATAGGCAACTTCCCTTCGTGCTGTCGAAAGCGGCTATGAAATCGTCAAATAGATGGTGTGTGTCGATCCAATTCTCGCGGGTCTTTTCCAAGATTTGGCGTATTGTGAATACTTGATCTATGGTGAATTTTCCAGGCCTAAAGTCACAATGATAAGGTCCAATCAGTTCGTTGACGGTGGGCTTCAGTCTTTCGAACAATACACTCGATAATACCTTATAACCTATACTTAGAAGGCCGATTCCGCGGTAGTTGGCGCGTATGGCGGGGTCGCATACGAGCTGATGCATACACCTCATCATCCCCTCGCCGCCGCACTTGAACAGCTCGGCTGGCAGGCCGTCAGCTCCAGCAGCTTTGTTGTTTTTCAGCCGCGTAATCGATATTCGTACTTCGTCATAGTCAGGCGGTGGGACAGCTACTCCATCATCATCGACTGGGGACTCGGGCTCGTCTTCTTCACTACTTACAGCGCTGCTGCCATTCAGTGGGTTGTAAAAGTGTTCCCTCCACAATTTAAGTATATTCTGTACATCGGTCACTAGGTCGCCATTGTTGTTCTTACAGGAGTTCGCCCTGGTCTTGAAACCTTCCGTAAGTCGCCTAACCCTCTGGTAGAATTTTCGGGCGGGAAAAGCAAATTGCATTGCAAAATTTTAATATCGTTCAAATGACTAAAAAGTAAAATATATGACACACTCTTCAATATTCGCTCCTAAATACGCTCTAAAAACATTCCCAACAACCACGAAAATGTAGGTCCCTGTATATACACTTTGTAGCAATTGCAGTTGTCAGTTAAAAGTTGCCAGTTGCCATCTGTAAAATAATTTTGGAAACCAGCTACGCAACTGAAGTTCGATTGCTATCGATAATCGGCCCATAAATAATTTGAGTGAAACTTTTTACACAGGTGGAAACCCAAACCCTCTTTAATGTTATTAACATACAGATAATGGTGACTTTTAGCTCCTTCCTAATCAACTTAAAGCTAGCTTATAGTTAGATACATTTCCTGCAGGGGTTATGCATTCATATGTACATACTTAAGGTGTTCTTACACGATATGTATTTGCATCTATAAATGTGACTTTTTCAATATAAATGTGATTGCGTATGTCTGTCAATTTCACAGCCTTTTTTTAACTATTTAAAAATAGTTTCTTTGAAAACGAAATAAACTAAACTCAGATGATTCTATCTGTGTGTCAGATGAAAATAGAAACATTTCTACTTCGTATGTACGCGCATCTGCTTTGTACAGAAACAAATCTGACTTGCCTTTACACGATATGTTGACATTTCCATATGTAAAAAGTGGCATGTACACATGCAAATACATATCGTGTAAGAACATCTTTACTCCGCAGCGCCTGGGTTCAAGTCCTGGTCAAAGCAACATCGCAAAAAAATTTTGAAAAAAGGTTTTTTCCTAACTTGTATTTCTGCCATGAAAAACAGCTTCTCATTGAAATACAGTCGCCGTTCGGAGTCGGCGTAAAACTGTAGGTCCCTCCTCTTTTTGTGATGTGTGTAGCGCACGCTACAAATCGGAGGAGAAGCTCGGCCAAACACTAACATATGTGTAAGCGCCAATCTGTTATTATTATTATTATGTACATACTAGGGATGTTTCGAATATCATATTTTTCACATTCGCGAATGCGAGTGAGCGAATGCCAATGAGCGAATGCGAATCCGAGTATTAGGAATAACATTAAAAATGCTACAATCATTTTAAGTCATCGTTTTTATTATTTAAAACTTTTGTAAATTATTAGAACATTGAACGAGTGTTTAACCTATACAGTGTTTAATCTAGTACTTAGTGAAAGTTCAAAAGGGGCATACTATATTTCAAGAAAAGTAATTTTGCAGCCTTTTCTCCCAAGAGGCGATTTCTTAGAGGCTCGTATATAAGGCCGACTCCACTGAACAATTGCTCACTTGGAACGCTGGCGGGAGGAGCGCTCAAATATTTGCGGGCCA
Organism: Rhagoletis zephyria; assembly: GCF_001687245.7. Taxonomy (NCBI): domain Eukaryota; kingdom Metazoa; phylum Arthropoda; class Insecta; order Diptera; family Tephritidae; genus Rhagoletis; species Rhagoletis zephyria. The sequence goes on from NW_016157108.1 coordinate 219,651, forward strand.
GATCTGTCAATTTGTCGTGTTTTAGTTTAGTTTTTCACCAATCGAGCCTATTTTCACCGAGATGAGCTCGTTTTTCTTTAAGATATATCCTATAGGGCTCTAATTGAGCTTTAATTTCACATTTTTTGCTGACGGTGTCATACATTTTCAGCTATTTGAAACATTTTCGAACACACTTTATGTGGGAAAAAAGCATATAATCGAAAAGTTGGAGTCTCTGTAAAAATTTTGAATTAAAATCTTGTCGTTGCAAAAACCTGCTGTATGTGTATGGTGTTTGTTATATTAATTCTCTATGAAAAGAAATATTTTTAAAATTTTTTTTTCTTGAAAAATTTTCACATACAAATTTTTATACCCGAGCGCACTTGTGCACAGGGGTATATTAATTTTGTTCACATAACGGTTGTTTGTAACAGCCAAACCGAATCGAGATAGATATAGAGAAATGTATACATAAATGATCAGAATGAATAGAGAAGTCGATTAAGCCATGTCTGTCTGTCCGTCCGTCCGTGTACACGATAACTCGAGCAAAAATTGTGATATCTCAACGAAATTTGGTATGTAGGTTTACATTAATCCAAGGTAGGTTGGTATTCGCACTGTAACCACGCCCACTTCCCAGAAATACGAAAACTGCGATATTTTAGTAACTACTGAAGATAATTCACTCAAAATTGATATTTACAATAATTTTCAGACGACAAATAAGAATATTATAAATTTTTGGAAAATGGGCGTAGCTACGCCAACTTACATGTGTATATCTTGGTAACTGCTGCACCAATTTCTTCCAAACTTGGCACAGTTGTTGGCCTTGATACAGCATACCAACCCGCCGAAAATTTTTAAAATCGGACAATAACCACGCCCACATTCCATATTACGGTAATTTAGAGAAATACAAAATCTTCGATAAATCAGTAAATATTAAGGCTAATTTATTCAAAATTGATGCTTGCAGCAATTGTTTACCAAGAAACACGCTTATGGTAAACTTTTGGAAAATGGGGTGGCACCGCCCACTTATGATCACATATGTGTATGTATATCGGTAACCGTTCTACCAATTTGTACCAAACTCGGTATGGTTATTGTGCTTGCCACTTAAAAGCAAAACGTTGAAAATTTATGAAATCGGACTAAAATTACGGCCGCTTTTCATGTAACGGTAAATTTCAGAAATGCTTGAAACCTCAATATTTCGAATTTTAAGGGCGCTAATTTACTCAAAATTGATACACCCCGGCTTACCATCTAGCGGTAGCTTTCGGAAAGGTGAAAAAACATATATTTAATACTTGCGCCGGGTATTTAATGTTCGGCTCCGCCCGGTCTTAGACTTTCTTACTTGTTTGATAAAAAAATTAGTTTTTGAAAATATGTCATCTCAAAAAAATTCAATAAAATCACAATGATAGCTCTGAGTATTGCGCAATATATAAGTATAGCATTATGGCGTGCACTCTACAATAATTTGAGTTATGAATCCTTTTTTACACCGAAGTTGAGTAACATGTGTACATTACAAAATTTACAAATGTTTTAAATTTTGTTAGAAATTTTTTGAGTATGCAGTTTTTAGCCCATTCAATTCTAGTATAAAAAAAGTGCAAGTTTTAAGCGATTGCAAACAGTTTCGCGCATTTTCTCCCATAAAAAAAAGTGCAAAAAGCCATCAGCATAAAAAATATTAAAAATCAACCCAATTTTTCAGTAGCTTGTAACTTGCACTTTATTATAGTAAAAATTAATTAGCTACTAAACTGCATGCCCAAAAATTTTATAAAAATATTTAAAAAATTTGTAAATTTGTAATATATTCATTTTATTCAACTTCGGTGTAAAAAAAATTCACAACTCAAATTATTGTAGAGTGCACCCCATAATCCGAGCAGGGTCGTAATGATTCCTTTAGGAATTAAATTACTCCCAATTACAAATTACAAGGAATTGTAATTAGGAATCAAAATGCTCCAAAACCGCTCGAATGATTTTGTTTTTGCTTTCTTTAATCAAAAATTCAGGTATTTTCCTTTAGTTTGGCATATGACAAGTATTGGTTGATATCTTCTAAGCATGTTTATTTTATTCAAATATTGGCATAAATGATTTTCGATACAAAATAACTTCGTCATCATTTTGCAAATATATATGGCATGCGCTGGAAGTGAGAGAAGGAGACAAAAAGTATGTGTGCGTGTGTAGGTATTTCGGCTTTTGAGTAACAGATGGCGCAATATTTATAACCCAATCGCAGCATATGTATGTAAATACATGCATACGTACATACACACAAACATTGATTGCAGTTAATGTGGATCTGTTTTTCTTTTAGTAATCTAAGAGTTTAAACAGACGGCAGCGTTGATCCGGATCAACTCGGGAATTAACTGCAGTTGATCCGGATTAAGTCCCAGTTAATCCCGATCAACGCTGCCGTCTGTTTAAGCTTTAAGTTTGTATGTATGTACCAGGGATGTAGCGAACATTTGCATTCGCTTTCGTTATGCATTTATTTATTTCCCACCTTGGTGCGAAATAAAGTCAATTGATATTATTACCTTTTTAAAAACGAAATAAAATCCATTGACATTATTTCCCTTTCAAACATTAAATTTGTTTAGCTTCGCGGCGGCCCGCGTCAGCGCGCCACACCGCGTGCGCCGCGCGACCGGCGCGCACCACGTCACGCTACGCAGCGTATCGCACATTTAACGGTTAGTATAGTCGTAGAAAATACAAATACATATGTATGTACTTATGTATGTATGGACAGGTAATTGGGCGCCTGCATTGCGTAGCTACGCTTGCGATGGTAATTCTGCAAACTCTCATAAGACTAGGTCAGACCAGGGATGAAATTTCAAAATTTCCAAATGTGCCTAATGGTATTCAAAAATAGTGCCGAAAAGAAGATGAAAGTTCCACAAAATCAAAATTGCTTTCTTTTAAGGACTCTTAAGAACAATATATTTTTAGAAATAGTATTTCTAAAATACACTGAAATGAGTAAATTTTTTTGATGAAGGATTCCTTAGATATATATATGGGGCATTCCATACCAAAACGGTTTCAAATTTTTAGGGTTGATGCATAAACATCAATAATAAAGAAATTGAAATTTGAGCTTGATTAATACATTTTTAAAAACGTTACAGCACAAAAACAAAAACAAATCGATTTAACAATTTTCCAAATATCTCGAGAACGGGGCGAGGAAAACATTTGAAAAAAATCACACATACACACATCAAAATTCTCTATGAAAACAAATATTTTTAAAATTTTTTTTCTTGGAAAAGTTTCCACATACAAATTTTTTGGTAAAAAAATTAGTTTTTGAAAATATGCCATCTCAAAAAAAAAAATGAAAAAAATCACAATGATAGCTCTGAGTGTTGCGCAATATATAAGTATAGCATTATGGGCAGAGCTGGGTAAATGCATTTACGGTGACAGGTAATAAGATCAACGGAAATAAGGTCAATTGACTTTATTTCGCACCTTTTTAAAAACGAAATAAAATCCATTGACATTATTTCCCTTTCAAACATTAAATTTGTTTAACCGGTGCGACCGGCGCGCACCACGTCACGCTACATTTTTGTGAAATCCTTTGCGTGCACTTCTTTTTCTTAACTTAAATTTTCTAATTTATAACGGCTATTCAAATGGTTTATCTTATTTTATCATTGCACTTTTGTTTGGGAAATGTAGCTTTATTTTATTGCGAAATGTGAATGATTAAAAGGAATGACACCTGTTTTGGCACTTTTATTTTTCTATTTGGCACATTTTGGCACTTTTTTTACCTCAATATGACACCTCATAACTAAGGATAGGTGCCAGCTCTAATTGGAAGATTTCTGCTGTGTTTTGGGGCAACAACTTTTCTGCAGTAAAAATGCATATAATTTGTGTTTCAAAAGTGTGTGAAAACCAATCAATTAACTTATATGATCTCGGTTCCGATATTAAATAATCAATAATTGTTTATACGCGCATTTTTGGACATTGGCTCGTTGAATGTGCCATCTAATAAATAGTGTCGTCATTCTTCTTAGCTGGTTTTAAATGATGTCACAAATTGCTGGCGGAGACATGAATACAGTGTAAGAAAATTCTTTTTCTATAATTGTTTCCTTATA
>NW_016157108.1:223829-224180 GCF_001687245.7 Rhagoletis zephyria
GGTTTAAAAAGTAGACAATAAAAGTTTAAAAAAGGCAGTAGTCCCAGCGCGGTTTAAAAATTAAACCCAAATTTTTGACCGTGTAGAAATGATCCATAGCTTGCAAAACATGTTTCGTTTCCACAAAAATAAATCCAACACTATTAAATTGAAGAAACAGTCCATGTCCAAAATCCGCGGGGAACACTGAAAGAATTCTGTGTTTTAAATTAGCATATTTTGAACGAATTCGGAATGTCTAAGGTGGAAAAGAAACCAACTTTTCCCTCCGCGGATTTTGGACATGGACTGTTTCTTCAATTTAATAGTGTTGGATTTATTTTTGTGGAAACGAAACATGTTTTGCAAGCT
>NW_016157108.1:225420-241777 GCF_001687245.7 Rhagoletis zephyria
GGTTTAAAAAGTAGACAATAAAAGTTTAAAAAAGGCAGTAGTCCCAGCGCGGTTTAAAAATTAAACCCAAATTTTTGACCGTGTAGAAATGATCCATTATCTCATGATCCGCTGATCGGATCTTAACCAGATTAGTATGGGACCACCTCTGAGACACTACCTTTCCGATGCAAAAAGAATTATCGAAATCGGTTGACGTGGTCCAAAGTTATGCGGTAACATACATAAAAAAAAAAAAAATATTCCGACGAACTGATAACCTCCTCCTTTTTTGGAAGTCGGTTAAAAACAACACTTACGGGGCAATGTTTATTGTAAGAACAAATTTTTTTTCTATGAATCGACATACTTTAAGCATTGTTGACGCTANAACATATAGCAGCAGTTAATTTTATTTAAAGAAAGGGCGTGTCGTTCATTTCCGTTGTAGCATGACATACATTTAGGCGCAATATTTAACTTCTTCTGTCGGGGCGACATCTGGAGTCTTCTAATTCTTACAACGAGGTTCATATCTAGACTAGGTTGATATCAGAATTTGCCACAAGCAGCTTTGCTACACTATCGCCGACAGCTTTAACAATTTTATAGTGGTTTTACGTTCTTTGGCAAATTACGCTCTGTTAGCCATAAATCTTTCTATTTTTTGACCGCCTTTGAATCAAGACCCCTGGACCATATGGGGAATTCATTTATATTTTAAATTGCATTGTCATCGTGATTGGAACTATGCTGAAAATTTCAAGTCTCTAACTTGTCGGAAGTCAGTTTAAAATCGATTGGAAATTTCCGCGATTTGCGCGGGATGACCAAGTTAAATAAAAGCTTATAATAAACTAGTAATTTTTAGAAAAAAAAAACCGACTTCAACTCCCATATAAAAAATATATATATATATATATTTATCTCATGATCCGCTGATCGGATCTTAACCAGATTAGTATGGGACCACCTCTGAGACACTACCTTTCCGATGCNCATTTACATTACAATTGCAATTACATTCCTCAGTAATTGTAATTATGAATCAATTCCTTCAGTTCACAGCTTATTTTCTCAATTCCTTGGAAGTAATTTCAAATGTAATTGTTTTTTTTTTTTAATTCCATTACAAGGAATTTCATATTGTAAATGGATTAAATTGCGTGCTAGTGATGTATTTTTTTTAATTCCTTTGAAAGCAATTGAAAATGTAATTGATTTTTTTTTTCAATTTAATTCAAAGGAATTGAAAAAAAGTTTTTTTTTGAAAATGTAATTGGTTTTTTTCAATTCAATTCGAAGGAATTCAAAAATTTTTTTTCCAATTCCATTCCTCAAAGTAATTTAAAAGGTGCTCGAAAAATTTGTTAAAAAAATTGTTTACTGTTAAATTGCAAATTCTTTGTTTAATTTCTTGGTTCCTAACCGCCTTGAATAAATAACTTATACCTAAGTAGTATTACTGATTGGACTTAAAGAAAGCTGAATAACTTAAACTGTTGCTGTTCAGTTTATAGGGTAACCGTTAAATTTTCAGGATCCTACGCGAACGCGCTTCGCTGCATATGAGACCCGTATAGGTCCCAGCAGGCATAACCCGCCCGAATACTTTCATGCTAGCTTTTTGATGAAGAACAGTCCGAACTGTGGCTGCCTCGGTCACTGCTGTTCTCTTGGACTAATCCCTGCGTATATATAAAATTGCAATGATTTAATTGTTTATATTATGGTACCCTTAATGCTACCCAAAATGGAGCGCCCCACTGAAAACTCGTGGACCCCCACGACCTTGGACTGTTTCTTATTAAATCCTGCAGTACGGCAACAGACTAACTGTCGGCGAGTTGGTTGCAGGTTTGGATTATCAAAAACACAAACCAAATTCGTTAAAAAAAGGGTTGCCCTCGCATAAACTCCAGATAAAAGTTGTGTTTAAGGAGAGTTCAACGGATTTTCTTGTATGGTAAACTCCGAGTTTAAGAGTAGAGTTTAGCGTTAAACTCCAAAATGGCCCGTAAACTCCAGTTGTGGCTCAATGAGAACGTAATATTACTTTAAGATAGTTGTTAATCCTATTGAAAATATTTCCAAATCAAGATTTCTCAAATGCCTTTCGTTTTGTATTCATACTGTAATATTTCATTTATTTTGTCAATTTAATTGAGTTAAATTTGCAAACAGGTAGAAACCCTCTTCGAAAATATTTTTGACTGTAAGCCTTCTTAAAACTCTCTAGTTTGATACCCACATTGCAATATTTCATTAATTTTATCAATTTGAGTTTAAAATTTTCAAACAGGTGGCAAACCTGCAAACTTTTGTACCATAAATCCTGGTATTATACCGAACAACTAAAAAAAAATATTCAAATCGGTTCACCCGCTCTCAAGTTTTAAGGCCTCGTACAAACAAACACAACATTTTTATTTATACAACATATATGTACATAGATATAGATAGAAGATGTCCAATGTGTGGTTTCGATTTTAATCTTTGACCACAATGAACTTTCAGTTTCTCAATTACTTTTACAATTCCTTTTGAGTAATTGAAAAAACTAAAGTACTCTTGCAATTCCAGGGACTGGAATTGGAAAAAAATCAATTACATTTTCAATTCCTATCAAAGGAATTGAAAAACAAAATACATTACTAGCACCTAATTCATTCCAATTACGATATGAAATTCCTTGTAATGGAATTCAAAAAAAAAAACATTACATTTGAAAGTACTTCTAAGGAATTGAAAGAGTAATCAATTTCTTTGCTGTGGACTGAAGGTTTCGGAACGTTGCGAAATTCCGTCTACTGCTAGAAACACAAAATAAAAAAATAGAACTTTTGCAACGATTCGTATGAATAAAAAAGATTTTCCGTACGTTTCCAAAGCAGTTACAAAAATGCGTATAATTTTCATCACGACATTCATATTATAAATTTTGTGTTTCTAGTTCAGCTTTCGTCACTCGAAAATTTTACCTCAAAGAGGTGTTTTATTTGATTTCTATTTTCTACGACTATACTAACCGTTAATGTGCGATACGCTGCGATTGTGTGCTTAGTGGTCGTTAGCTGGCAGCTAATAGCTGCGCGCTCTACCCATGTACACATTCGCATTCGCAAAACATTCGTCTCATATGATGCGAATGCGAATGTGTAAAATGATGCGAGTCATTCGCATAAAGAACGCGAATGTAAATATTCGCAACATCCCCATACATACGCTGCGATTAGGTTATAAATATTGCGCCATCTGTTACTCAAAAGCCGAAATACCTACACACACATACTTTTTGTGTCCTTCTCTCACTTCCAGCGCATGCCGTACATATTTGCAAAATTATGACGAAGTTATTTTGTATGGGAAATCACGTATGCCAATATTTGAATAAAATAAACATGCTTAGAAGATATCAACCAATACTTTTCATATGCCAAACTAAAGGAAAATACCTGAGTTTTTGATTGAAGAAAACCATAACAAAATCATTCGAGCGGTTTTCGAGCATTTTGGTAATAAAAAAATTTGATAATTTTTCAACAATTTCTTGCCTTTAAATGCTCAATATTCGTTGAATTTATATAAAATTTGTACACGATAATATTTCTATTGCTCCAAAGAACCTATATCCCGAAAATGAAAGTTATAACTGCAAATCATAAGTTGCTGGAGCACTTTAAAGGCTCAAAATCTACCAAAAAATAAGACAATATTTACTGTTGTTTCTACGACAGAAACCGAACTGGTTACTTACAAAAATGAATCTGTCGGTAGGTTTCTTTGAAATCGCTTCATTAGTTCTCGTGAAATGAGCGTTTTCGTGAAGCTCTGAAAATTACAGCTGCAACATTTGAGTATAGTCTCCATATCGAAACGTAAGACGTATTCTACGTCGAAAAACCGTTATTATTGGACTTCTTCCCAAAAAGTTCGAAAAATATTAAGAATCCGGCATTATTTTCCAGGAGGTCCTGTGATCAAATGAACATTGATAACTTTCTTTCTTTCGATAAATAAACTGTTATTTTCGGCTCCTGGTTTATTGGGTTATAACGACAGACATTTAGTATACAATGCTAGTGTAGTATATAAACCATATGTCTGTCAGGGTCTTAACTTTCAATATCTTGTAGCCATAGGTTAATCTGTACTAACTAATATACTAATAATACTCACATTTTCAGAAAAACACAAGTTTTGGAAAGCTGTTTAGAAGTGGAGATCACTTTGCGGAAGGAGGTAACCAGCCTTACGCGAGAAGTGGAAACTTTGCAAAAGTGTTTAGCTGCTACCCTAGGCAACCGTCTGCGTACCTGTTGGAACAACTCAGTCGCATACCAACGTGCTACATTGCAAGTGCTACATTGGATTGCTTATTGTACATTGCCTGCAACGCCACCACCAAAAATCACCACGTTCCCCTTTGGGCTTACCCTCGAGAAAGCGCTCAGTATTGTCAGACGTTAGACTCGGCAGTTTGGTTGGCCATAGCGAGTTGTATTTGAAGCAATCAACTAACTGTTTTACTTTTAGTTACAGTAATTTAATTTATTTCAATATTTTATATCTTCAGTTTTGCATCAAAGCGGCGGAGGCTTGTGGTAAAACGGAAGAATTTTGTATGTACATAAATAAATTGAAATATTAAAAATAAATTATTAAAATACTATAAATTACCGGACTGGTTAATTAAAAGCAAAAGTTAGGCAGATTCAAAATCAAGCCTGAATTTTTCGCCTGTCTGCTTACTGCTGTCCCTGCAGTAAAAAACTTAACTAAATAGTATGCAAAAATTCCAGTTCATGAACAATTACTTAAGAATGGAAGTAATACCAGTTCGTTATGAACTATAACTATACCAGTTCTCCGCAGTGAAAGGCCAAACCAGAAATGAATCTTCAATGGGATCTTTCTTTGTATGATGTACTGCCAAACTCCGCTGAAATTTTAAAGAACGCACCAAGGGTTATCGCTTATACTGCAATACTTTTTTTATGTTTCTCTCAACATGTGATTTTGTAATAGTTACATTCAGCCTTATGATCTTTCATTCCGTGTGAACTCGTTCACATTTCGCCCATACAGTTCACCTACATATGTATTTATGTGTTGAATATTCACCAAGCGAATTAATTCGCTTCGCATCATTTTCATAATATCATACATGATAAAAATATAGGAAAGCATGGTACAATAATTAAAGGTATATTCTTCCCAGAGAGTGCATATTCCGATCTGCCTTATTTGAAAAACACCATTGTTGCCCACACTAACAGGTTAACTGCTAGGGAAAAGGGATATTTCCATACCCCATATATCATATACCCTGTAGGGAAACGAACTAGTGCGGAACTTGTTCGGTTCTAGTGCGTTTGGAACCATGACTAGTCCGCGTTAATTCTCTTTTGCATGCTAGCGACTGGCGAATTTAACATTGCGATGTCCTAGGAAGTGTCAATTGTCCCCCGTTGCATCCCTTTGGCTCTAGTTCCGAACCAGTTCTAAATTCGACAGATAAGATCTAGTTCGTTTTGCATCCCTTTTTCTATAGTTCCGAACCAGTTCCAAATTCGACAGATGAGATCTAGTTCGTTCTGCATCCCCTTTTCTTTAGTTCCAAACAAGTTCCTAATTCGACAGATGATATCTAGTTCGATCTGCATCCATTTTTTATAGTTCCCAACCTGTTATAAATTCGTCACCTTAGATCTACATTTCTAATGATGCTTGTCGAAACATTTCCCTTTTATATTAAATACGATCGGTTGAAGGAAGGACAATACCATCACAAATGTTTAAACGCATTTATTAAAAATTTAGAAACCAAATTAGTAGTAGTAGTAGTATTAAACTTAAGTAGTATGTAAAAAACAAAAGTGCGTTCTGCTTAAAAGTAAAAATATTAGTTCCCTTTGTCTTACTTGTCTAAATTTAAGCATATTGATTTTTAAGTAAATTCAGTTCCTTTTAAGCGAAGTACTTCGAAAGTTTTTGTCGTACTTAACTTAAATAAGATATACAGTCAGTCAATAAAGTTTAGGTACAGTGAAGTTTTTACAATACCGGCAACTATTTTTTAAATATTTTATTTTTCCCTAATTTTTTATAAAAATATGGTTAATTCTACACCTAAAAACCCCAAAAATCAGAGTTCCAAACCTTATGCAAAATTAAAGAAAACTGCAAATTTCCATCCAAGTATTGCAATTTACACTCTTTAGAATAAAGTTAAGTACTCAGTTATTATCCCATTCAATTTTAGTATAACAAAGTGACTTACCACAATAACAAAGACTTACCATTGATACTTAGCAATTTTTTTTTGTTGTTTGGTAAGTCCCAGCTTCCTCACACTTGCACTTCATTATACTAAAATTGAATGGGCTAAAAAACTTTTTCTAGAGAGCGTAAATAGAAAGTGAATTATTTTAATGAAATTTTGCAGAATTTTCTTAAATTTTGCACAAGGTTTGGAACTCTGATTTTTGGGGATTTTGTTGTAGAATTGACCATATTTTTATAAAAAATTACCGAAAACTAAAATATTAAAAAAATAGTTGCCCGTATTGTAAAAAATTCGTTGTACCTAAACTTTATTGACTGACTGTATTAAGGTAGCTGTGGTGGATTGCATAAAGAAACTTAATTTGTCTTTTCTTTAAAAAAAAGGTAGCTCTGGTGGCTTGCATTTTTAAATAAATTTAGTGAGAAAGTGGTAATTATTTTGACACTTTTTTTAAATGCCTCTTTTTCTGCAACTGCATTGCCTTTCTCAATTGTCCTTCAGGATCTTGGCCTTTGTTTATGGAATCACTAAGTATAATGATTATTAAGCAACTCAAAAACTATACCAGCGTGATAACCGACGTATCCTTTTGAGAGGTAGCCGCACCCATATAAAAGGAATAAGACCCAAACTTTTCAGGTAAAAATTTCAGTAGGTTGCGTCTTTATGACCTTTTCAATTTTATAAATTATCATTATTTTTAAGTGAAAAAACAAAACTGAAAATTAATGATAATCTCTGCGCGAAAAAATAAAAATCATAAAATAATCGTTATTTGTAATCCCAAAAATAAAAATCAAATAATAATTATTTCCGTTTGAGCGAAAAAATAAAACTCAATAATAATTCATAAAATAATGATTAAATGCTNTTTCCGTTTGAGCGAAAAAATAAAACTCAATAATAATTCATAAAATTGATTTAAATTATTTTACTCATAATGATTACCTTCCCTTCTTTTAAAATTTAAAATAGAATAGTTTAGTGAAAGCACCACATTTCACTGATTTTGGACTGGTGCGAAACTAGTTACTATCGGACTGGTTCGTTTTTGGCAAAAAAAGAACTAGTACTGAACTAGAAATCTGGTTCACTAGTTCGTGTTTTCCCTACAGGGTATGTACTAAAGCACTGCAAATATACCAGCAGAAATACTCTTCACATGTGTACATGAGTAAATAGAATATATCGCACACTAAATCAAAAACCGTCACAACTCAAAAAATCCTAAATGTTCAGGAGAGGCAAAAAACTGTTGATGCTGCGCAATCGACGCAAGCAAAACTAAGAAGTTTTAGTAGTATTTTTCCAGTTAAAGAAGATAGTGATGAAGAAGAAATTTTCGCGGACGTTGGGTATACGTTCTGTGAACTGTTTTATGGAAAAAAATAAATTTTGACAAATTTTGAGTTGTGCCGGTTTTTTATTTAGGGTGCGATATATTTTAGAGTACTTAAAAAGAAAGAGAGAGAAAGAGAACATCATAAATTTCAGGAACTGAGCAATGTTACTCAACAGCAGTCTGCTGCATAAAACACTGTTCCGCTTTTCCAGAGTACTTGAGTATGTTGATTCCCTGTGGGGAAAATCCCTAGTTTTGAACAGGTGCGCTTCTAGTACATTTAGAACCACTACTAATTCGCGATAAATCTCTTTTGCATGCAAACAGCTGGTGAATTTAACACAGCGATGTCATAGAAATTGGAAATTGTCCCCCGCTGCATTCCCTTTTCTATAGTTTAAAACCAGTCCTAAATTCGACATATGGGATCTAGTTCGCTTTGCACCCCATCTTCTATAGTTCAGAACCAGTTGTAAACGAAAAAAGTAACAAGATGTTTTCTTTTTGGGTTACCATGGTAGCAATTTTTAATTATTTGCAATGAAATGTATTTTCAATCTGAAATCAAATTTGTTTGAATGAATGTAAATTAAATTGTGCATTTGAACGACCATGTTTTTTTTGAAGCTTGCTAACATTTTAAAATCATATAAAATTGAGAGTAAAAAAAGGAATTGTTCAAAGTTTTAGTTGTTTGAGATTGAAAATGAGAATGTGTTTGTGGGTTTGTGCGTAGAATTTTAAAATTAAATTGCTTGCAAACGTCAAGAATTTGAAAACTTCCTCTCAGCGGTTATACCTTCCTATTTTTTATCATGGGACATATTAGTTGTGTTTAATGAGCTGCTCTAGGTTACGCCAGGTTAAGATATCTCACAAAATTGTGTTTCATGAGGATTTTTCTTTCTCTAACTAACTCTAGTTTTTTTTCCTGAGCCTGCGCTAGGTGGAACTAGAGCAACTTAGAGCACGATTTTCTGCACCAACTTTTTTGATGGAGTAACTTAGAGCAAGCAACCGTTTTGAGAATTTCTGCCTGAAAAGTGTTTCATGAGATTTGTGATCTGAGTTGCTCTAACTTGCTCTATTGTTTTTTTGACATCTGCTCGATTCTGCTCTAACTTGAGCTGCTCTGAACTTTTTTCGCTCTCATTAAACACAACTATTATTGGCAACAAAACTCAATGTAATACGAGTGCCACTTATGTTTATTTTTTCTTTAATATTTGTTAATAAAAGTATAGCTCATTCTATAATATAAACTCAAATTTTCAAATTTCAAAAAATATCCACCAAAACTTCCAACTTTTTTGTAAATTTTTTGAAAATTTTCGGATATTCAGTTTTGTAGCCCATTGTTTTAATAATAAAGAGCTCGAATTTATTTTAGTATGGAAGGAAATGCGCAACAGTCTGCAAAAAAAAATTATCAAAAATCTACCCGAATTTTTAGTCGGCTGAATCTTCCTCTTTATCATTATGAAATAGAATGGGCTACGAAACTGAATACTCGAAAATTTTGTAAAAAAATCTGATTAAGAAGTTTGAAATTTGTGTGGACATTTTTTGAAATTTGAACAATTTTGAGGATTTCGTGCAAAATTTGAAACTTTCATTTATATCGTTTATGTTATAGAATGAGCTATACTTTTATAAAAATATTATATAAAATTAATAAAGTAAGTTTACTTTGAACTTTTGAGAAATTTTTGCACATCTGAAAAAATCAATTAAATATTAAAATTTATACTTTACATATGCATGTATTCTTAAAAGGAAGATATATACAACGAACATCACACTTTATGATTTGCGTTTAGAAATATGAGCATTCTGGCTTTCTCATCATCTAAGCGCATTCTTCGTTCACTCAAAATAAGACCAGCTTGAGAAAAGAGCCTTGCACAAGGTACTGAAGACCCTAATTATCCTAACTTTTCTCGAGCTATAGGAGAAAGATACGGGTACTTATAGTTATTCTCCCTCCACCACTTGAATGGATCAGCGCTGCAAGTAATAACATTTTCTTCCATATATCTTTGGATTTCTATAATTGCTCGCGAATTGCAATTACCCCTAGGTTTATTGAAGCCAATATTGGAGTCCAAACAGCTCCATATTGAAAACTCTGTTGTCTCAGGTTGTGGAACTTCGAATTCATGGGTTTGCACTTGCTGTACTGCTTTGCTGACTTTGGCAGTTATTCGATTTTTGATGGAGGAGTCAGAAAATGCAAAGTTTTGAAGCAGGGGTCCAAAAACGACGCCGTAGCAAGGGTGTTGCTCCTGTCTGTATTTTCCAACCGTTCCAACATACCTTTCAATAAATCTGAAGCGACTCCTTTTACTGGTTCCGTGAACGTGTCAATTTTCATGAACCGAGTGAATACACTTTTAAGACTATTCACTATTGGAATAACCATTGATCCTGTACAATAGTTCTGACCGCTAATTTCAATATTTGCGTGGTCAAAAGGTTTCAAAATGGTAACCAATTGCTCTAGCATTGCCCATTCATCGGAGGTAATTTTCGGCAATTCTTTGTCAATGAGGGCCAGAGTGCTTTTGACAGCATCTTCGACTTTAATAAACCGCTCAACCATGTATAGAGTTGAATTCCACCGAGTCTCTACACTCTGAATAAGTTTAAGTTTAGGTGCAATCTGACCATTTAAACTATTTTTTACTATTAAGTTTAGCGTGCGCGCAAAACAACCTAGATGCCGCCATTTAAGATCGTTCTGTATTGTATTTTTAATATTGCTGGCATTGTCGGATACTGCAAGCAATATATCTTCAGACACACCCCATTTATCCGTAACTTTTTGTAGTTGTGCAGCTAAATTTTTAGATGTATGAGCCTCACTCATAGAGGAACAATCAAGCAAGACGTTGCAAAGTTCAAAATTCTCGTTAACGAAATGCGCAGTGATGGCCATATAACTTATTATGTTGTGAGATGTCCTACAATCCGTTGTAATACAGAACTTAGCACCGCCCGCGACTTTCACTTTCATTTCTGCAAAACATTCCTCGTACCAAGTCGGAATGATTGTTTTTGAAATTGCATGCCGACTTGGCAATTCATATGCAGGATTAAGAGCCTTAAAGAATTTCGCGAGACCCTTTATCTTCAACCAAGCTAAATGGCTGCAAATCATTTATAAACAGCAATGACATTGCTGTATCAATCTCGTTTAAAACTAATTTATAAATAGTAAAATGTTTACAGCAGAATGTCAAGACAGTGCAACAACTATTCACTTGCAAGTTTTTGCTAGTTTTGTGTTCATTAACTTTTTCTGCTAGTTTTCTCTTCTTCTCAATTTTATGCTCTATTTTGCTTTTACGCTCTCGCTGCAATGTTTTACTGGAGAAGTTACAATACAAACTTCCGTTACCATTTGCTGTTTGCAAGTTTTAGAACGCTACCTTGTTGTTGATTACGTCTTGGAGTTAATTGTGGAATCTTTGATTGCAATACGGGACAAACTGTTTGCTTCTATAATAAAATAAAATTACATTAAGTTTATACATATGTACATACATGTATATGATTTGAAAATAATAACATACCCCTATTCTCGAAAGTTCAGCAGTGGGGTGCTGATTTTGCATATCGAGGGCTTATATTCAATACCCTCTATCTGCAAAAACTTAATTTTTCAGGAGAGCAAAAAAACTGTTTTGACAGCTATTTTTAAAAGTGTTAATAATTTTAAGTACCCACGCATGTCTTAAAAAATCACGCTATATATTATTTTACTTTTAATTCATTTTATTTTAGTTTAACGATCAGATAGAGGTTATTATATTTATATAAAAAAATGTGCTGATAGCGGGTTTTGCAGAATAATGAAAATGACAGTTCTTTAGATGTAAATTTTATGTTAAACTAAGTTTTTAAAACATAAATCATTGGCCTGCAAACTCGTTCCCTTCTATTCCGACGTGCCCAAGTAACCACATAATTTTAATGGTGTTTTTGTGTCGAAAGAGTATTTCACGTGATTTCGAAATTATATGAGAATCATTAGCTCTGTCAAAGAGGGCTTCGATGGCTGATTTACTGTCCGTGCATATTAGGAAATTTTCTTTGTTTTTAGAGGCGAAACGTACAGCTTCTAGTAATTGTAGATGTCGAGCAGCACGCGGGAAAAGCACCGACGACAATTGTAACACGAAACCCTTTTGTTACCGCAAAAGAACAGCCGGTATCATATCTGGAACCGACTGTGAAAATGAGCTCTCTCGTCATTTATGAGTATAGAACAGGGCAAATGCCCTTGCGGTAGAGTTTTTACTTTAGTAGGCATCGGAGTAGATAAGAGTTCAAATCTTTGATATAGCTTAATATACGGAATATAGCTGATTGCTTGCTTCATCGGGTTTTTTGTTGAAAGCAGGATTCGACGTGAGAGAATAAAGTCTCATTTCTGCACAATCTTTGGGAGGAGCTTCTTTGTGTTGTACTTTACCTCATGGTTATGGTTCTTCTGACTGCTGCATGGTAAGGTGTTTCTAGCAATTTAAAATGCTTTTTGTGCAGTGTCCGTAAATTACGAGTCCAAAGTCCATTTTTTCTAATATAAAAGCCTTAATACATTTACCAGTGTAGTTATATGAACTAAAGAATACGTGGATGATAGGTTAGGTTAGGTTAGGTGAAAAGTAGGTTTATTGTAAAAATTATTCCCAATATTTTCAATGGCCCTTATTATGAGCCTCATTCGATTTTCGATCTTCGCTGGCTATCGAAAATCGAAGATCGAAAGTGAAATTCGTATTATGAGCTATGCAAGCGTGTCGAAATTTNTGTTAAACTAAGTTTTTAAAACATAAATCATTGGCCTGCAAACTCGTTCCCTTCTATTCCGACGTGCCCAAGTAACCACATAATTTTAATGGTGTTTTTGTGTCGAAAGAGTATTTCACGTGATTTCGAAATTATATGAGAATCATAAGCTCTGTCAAAGAGGGCTTCGATGGCTGATTTACTGTCCGTGCATATTAGGAAATTTTCTTTGTTTTTAGAGGCGAAACGTACAGCTTCTAGTAATTGTAGATGTCGAGCAGCACGCGGGAAAAGCACCGACGACAATTGTAACACGAAACCCTTTTGTTACCGCAAAAGAACAGCCGGTATCATATCTGGAACCGACTGTGAAAATGAGCTCTCTCGTCATTTATGAGTATAGAACAGGGCAAATGCCCTTGCGGTAGAGTTTTTACTTTAGTAGGCATCGGAGTAGATAAGAGTTCAAATCTTTGATATAGCTTAATATACGGAATATAGCTGATTGCTTGCTTCATCGGGTTTTTTGTTGAAAGCAGGATTCGACGTGAGAGAATAAAGTCTCATTTCTGCACAATCTTTGGGAGGAGCTTCTTTGTGTTGTACTTTACCTCATGGTTATGGTTCTTCTGACTGCTGCATGGTAAGGTGTTTCTAGCAATTTAAAATGCTTTTTGTGCAGTGTCCGTAAATTACGAGTCCAAAGTCCATTTTTTCTAATATAAAAGCCTTAATACATTTACCAGTGTAGTTATATGAACTAAAGAATACGTGGATGATAGGTTAGGTTAGGTTAGGTGAAAAGTAGGTTTATTGTAAAAATTATTCCCAATATTTTCAATGGCCCTTATTATGAGCCTCATTCGATTTTCGATCTTCGCTGGCTATCGAAAATCGAAGATCGAAAGTGAAATTCGTATTATGAGCTATGCAAGCGTGTCGAAATTTTCGTTGAGTATCGAATTTTCTGTCGAACAGAATTTTGCTTTCGATGGTGTAGCGAAGTGTTAGGAAATTGTGAAAAATGTATGATTTTGTATATGTTTTCTTACATTTTGGCGGCTAGACACTAATTTTAAACAATTTTTATTAATTTCATGCAGTTCTAACATCGTGAATACTAAACACAAGCTCGAAAGGCTGGTTTTACTTGTGAAAGAAAATCCCAATACTCTGTTGGCACGATCTCTGAGAACAAAATCGTAGCGCTGTTGATAGTTTTAAAATATTTTAAATAGATTTGGCTCACAAACGCCTCTTTAGATGGTCGGAACTTTTTAATGAATCTGTAGACAAATTTCTTAAATATATTTTATATCAAAATATATTCGAAAGACTAATAAACTTAAACTCTCTTAAACATTTGCTACTCCTGGCCAGTTTACTAAGCTCTCATCCTCTGACGAATCGTTGAACCAGAACTCGTTGTACTCATTTTACCACGTTTTTATAAACTTGCTTTCTTTTTTACTTCATTTTAATTAGAACAAATTTACATAAATATGTATAAGCACACTATTTAGTTTGCTCGATTTGTAAACAAAGCTTCTCAGCGGTGAAAAATATACTATTGTGAACAACCTAAACGAGCGAAATTCACAATAGCGCTATTCTTCATCGAATGAGCGCCATAATACCAAATGAAAATTCGTTCGCTCAGCACTTTCGACCACAGTCGAAAATCGAATGCAACTCATAATAGGGGCCAATGTGTCAGTATAGTGGATAGGGGTGTCATACACGGAGAGAGTTGGATGTATACATTTGTGTTCTCTGCATATGTAAAAAAACCGAAATCTTAGCTCCTGAAGATTTGGACCAATTGCGGCAAGTCCTTAGTCTTAGAAAAAATATAATGGAGCTAACTTTCCCAAAGGCTATATTGCATAAAATAACCGAAAGTGGTGATCCATGTGGGACACCACTAAAGAGCGGAACAGTTTTTGAATAACAGTTATTGGCACGAACAGCGAACTTCCGGTTGTAAAGGAAAGACTTAACAACATTGTACATCCTCTCACCATTTTTCTAGCGTAAAACTTTAGATATGCAGGGGAGGATGGAAATGGGTCTGTATTTAGAAACTAATGAATTGTTTATATTTAGTTTGGCAATAGGAATAATAATAGCAGTTCTTCACTCTTGGTGACCCTTGAGATAGAATGGAGTAATGGAGTTTAATGACTCTATGTTTGACGGGATATGGAAGATTTTTTTGTTGTATCAAATTTGTTTTCGGTTAGACAGATATATCGAATTAGGTAGAACTAGTTTAGCCTGGGCAAAACCAATTGACCCACACTGAGGGAAAAAAATATTAAAATCAAATGGAAACGTAATTGATCTTACTATAAACGTCAACGAAAGTACTGTATATTGGTAAATATTCAATTCAATTACGCGCATATTAAAATTACCGCGTTCGTACTGAAAAAGCATCCGTGAAGTGAATAATCAAGACAAAAACTAAAAAAAAAAATTTTTTTGCATGTTGCCTGCAGTGGAATTCGAACCGGACCATCTCCGGATACCCTGCAAAAATCGTTGGACCATGTAGTCTATTTGTGGTATATTGGAGTACTTACAAAAGTGCTCCTCTGTCATGCTGTAGCGGACCAACTCGTGTCTCTGCACCAGCTTATTGTTACCCGATCACTGCTCGTGTTTTAACGACATGTGATTGAAGTTAAGCATTTGAAAGTACATTTGCATGTCTGGCTGTAGCTGAACGTGTAGAGATGCTAGCTGTTAGTTCTTAGCTCCCAGCATGTTCGGGTTCGAATGTCGTCAGAGGCAACATGTAATTTTTAATTTTTGTCTTTGGTTTTTATTAATTTCAAAAAAAGCATATGCGAAGTGAAGAACGAAAGCGCGTACAAACGAAAAAATATAACGACAATGTCATTGGAGTATGTTGGGAGTAGTTTTGTGCTACTCTGATGTAATGCAGAGATGGAGTATATGGTCCTGCCCTAGGACATCGCAATGTTAATTGGACCATATTTTTTATATGAATTGTGGTTAATTTTGGAGTACTCCTTGGTCCTTCGGGAGTACTCTTTACATGCATGCATGGAGTAGTCGCGATTTTTGCAGGGTATCAACAACTTGTGGCAAGCATCTTTGCGCACTCAACTACACCGAGGCATATAAATTTGCTTTCAAATGTTGAATATCCTTCAACACCACAGCACGCGATTTGTACTATGTACGGATGTGTGTGTTGTCACCGCGATTGCACCTTCTGAACGCGTTGCTTTGTACTTCTGATCAACTGAACAGTTGCGTGTTAGATGATCGTAATATTATTCTGATCATTTCAGACAACATGTTGTGTGTTTTGAATTTGACAGCTAATGTATCAAGCCGTTCAGAAGACGCATTACGATCACTGATTTTTTTAGCAACGGTTGGGCTCAACGTCTGCCCCTTCTGAACCTAACCATATACATACTCAGATGTGAACAGTCAAATACGAGCGTAATNAGACAGATATATCGAATTAGGTAGAACTAGTTTAGCCTGGGCAAAACCAATTGACCCACACTGAGGGAAAAAAATATTAAAATCAAATGGAAACGTAATTGATCTTACTATAAACGTCAACGAAAGTACTGTATATTGGTAAATATTCAATTCAATTACGCGCATATTAAAATTACCGCGTTCGTACTGAAAAAGCATCCGTGAAGTGAATAATCAAGACAAAAACTAAAAAAAAAATTTTTTTGCATGTTGCCTGCAGTGGAATTCGAACCGGACCATCTCCGGATACCCTGCAAAAATCGTTGGACCATGTAGTCTATTTGTGGTATATTGGAGTACTTACAAAAGTGCTCCTCTGTCATGCTGTAGCGGACCAACTCGTGTCTCTGCACCAGCTTATTGTTACCCGATCACTGCTCGTGTTTTAACGAAATGTGATTGAAGTTAAGCATTTGAAAGTACATTTG